>NC_092154.1:4818385-4928385 GCF_045791955.1 Oncorhynchus clarkii lewisi | reverse complement strand
TTCCAGTGTACTAGAACTAATCATCACTCAACATGGACAAACAGCAATCATCTCTCTACCTAAGTCTCTGATCTCTCAGTCTGCGTGTGAAGTGACACCCTATTCGTTAGAGTTTCCAAACCCGTAACTAGCCTACGGATATTGTTGAACTCTCGTTGTCTAGGGCTCCTAGGCCTAGTTACATGGTCTGTATCCTGAATGAACCGTGTTGGATGCACATGTGCCCAAGGAAACGGCTCAGGACCTCTTGGTCGGGCCAGTCCAAGCGGATTACTAGTTGTTCAGATGGTGACGAAAATAAACATTAAAAAAAACGTGGCCACCAAACCAACCAGCAGCCTCACGACTTTCCAGCTGGGACACTGACTGACCATCATCCTAATTAGCAACACCTGATGTGTTCATCAACCAGGCTCAACACTCATCAACCAGGCTGCTTCAAGAATGCTGCTGCCCCCTGGGGGTTGGAGTGTGGAAGTGTATACTGGATAGTGTGTTTTATGTCCCAACACTGACCCCCCCATAACGTAACACTATATAGTACACTACTGTTGATCAGGACCCACATAGGTCTCTTGTCGAAAGTAGTGCACTACAGTGCCTTGCAAAAGGTTTCATCCCCATTGGTGTTTTTCCTATTTTTTTGCATTACAACCCGTAATTTAAATAGATTTTTATTTGGATTCCATGTCATGGACATACACAAAATAGCCCAAATTGGTGAAGTGAAATTTTTAAAAAAGGACTTGTTTCAAAAACAAACAAAAAAACAGAAAAGTGTATGCTATGAAGCCCCTAAATAAGATCTGGTGCCACCAATTACCCTCAGAAGTCACATAATTAGTTAAATATAGTCCACCTGTGTGCAATCTAAGTGTCACATGATCTGTCACATGATCCCAGTATATAGACACCTGTTCTGAAAGGCCCTAGAGTCTGAACACCACTAAGCAAGGGGATCATAAAGACCAAGGAGCTCTCCAAACAGGTCAGGGACAAAGTTGTGGAGAAGTACAGATCAGGGTTGGGTTATAAAAAAATATCTGAAACTTTGAACATCCCACGGAGCACCATTAAATCCATTATTAAAAAATGGAAAGAATATGGTACCACAACAAACCTGCCAAGAGAGGGCCGCCCACCAAAACTCACGGACCAGGCCAGGCGGGCATTAATCAGAGAGGCAACAAAGAGACCAAAGATAACCCTGAAGGAGCTGCAAAGCTCCACAGCGGAGATTGGAGTATCTGTCCATAGGACCACTTTAAGCCATACACTCCACAGAGCTGGGCTTTACGGAAGAGTGGCAAGAAAAAAGCCATTGCTTAAAAAAATAGATACGCAAACACGTTTGGTGTTCATCATAAGGCATGTGGGAGACTCCCAAAACATATGGAACAAGGTACTCCGCCACCAGTCAGATGAGACTCAAATTAAGCTTTTTGGCTTCATGTAAAACGCTATGTCTGGCGCAAACTCTACACCTCTCATCACCCCGAGAACACCATCCCCACAGTGAAGCGTGGTGGTGGCAGCATCATGCTGTGGGTAGGTTTTTCATCGGCTGGTACTGGGAAACTGGTCAGAATTTAAGGAATGATGGATGGCAGTAAATACAGGGAAATTCTTGTGGGAAACCTGTTTCAGTCTTCCAGAGATTGGGACAGATGTTCACCTTCCAGCAGGACAATGACCCTAAGCATACTGCTAAAGCAACACTCGAGTGGTTTAAGGGGAAACATTTAAATGTATTGGAATGGCCTAGTCAAAGCCCAGACCTTAATCCAATTGAGAATCTGTGGTATGACTTAAAGATTACTGTACACCAGCAGAATCCATCCAACTTGAAATAGCTGGAGCAGTTTTACCTTAAAGAATGGGCAAACATCCCAGTGGCTAGATGTGCCAAGCTTATAGAGACAGACCCCAAGAGACTTGCAGCTGTAATTGCAGAAAAAGGTGGCTCTACAAAGTATTGACTTTGGGGGGGTGAATAGTTATGCACGCTCAAGTTTTCTATTTTTTTGTCTTATTTCTTGTTTGTTTCACAAGAAAACATATTTTGCATCTTCAAAGTGGTAGGCATGTTGTTTAAATCAAATGATACAAACCCCCCCAAAAATCCATTTTAATTCCAGGTTGTAAGGCAACAAAATAGGAACAATGCCAAGGGGGTGAATACTTTCGCAAGCCACTGTATAGAGATAATAGGGAGCTATTTGGGATGAAGTAGAGGTGCAACTGTTGTCTCAAGAGTCTACCACCAGTAGTCTGCTACCAGTAGTCTGCCACCAGTAGTCTGCCACCAGTAGTCTGCCACCAGTAGTCTGCCACCAGTAGTCTGCCACCAGTAGTCTACCACCAGTAGTCTGCCACCAGTAGTCTGCAACCTGTAGTCTGCTACCAGTAGTCTGCTACCAGTAGTCTGCCACCAGTAGTCTGCCACCAGTAGTCTACCACCAGTAGTCTGCCACCAGTAGTCTGCAACCAGTAGTCTGCTACCAGTAGTCTGCTACCAGTAGTCTGCCACCAGTAGTCTGCCACCAGTAGTCTACCACCAGTAGTCTGCCACCAGTAGTCTGGTGAGAAAGCTGCTGGAACAGACTGTCTTGCAAATTATCTGAAGAATTATAAATCCCTTTTATCAGGCATGTTGATTAAAGCCTTTGTTTGTGAAGAACAAAGAATAACAGTAGACATTTAATCAATTCTTAGCTATTGTACCGCTGCATTTATTTTACACCCCCTCCCCTTCCATTTTACAACATTTTACAACATTTTAACGCCTATGAAATTTTAACAAAATAATCTGACTAACCAGAAGAATAAAACCCTGTATGGTTCTTCAAACTGTCTCTACAAAGAACCTTAAAGATTTAGGAATGCTCTTTAAAAAAAACATTCTCCATAAAAGTTCCATAAAGAACCTTCAAAAAGTGTTCTATATAGCACCCACAAAGGGTGGTAACCATAGTGCAGCCCTTATAGAACCTTTTATTCATGTTTCTTTATAGAACCTTTTGGAAACAGTTATTTATAGCACCTTAAAGGTTCCATTTAGAACCATATTCATGAGCACGGTTCTTTAAAGAACCTTCAAAAAAGGGTTCTTTATAGCACAAAATAAGGGACTCTATGGTTACCCTTATTTGGCAAGACCATTTGTTTAGTGTGTATAAAATAGATTTATTCCCATATGCTGAATTCGTTCAATGTTAATAAATTGTGTAATAATCACTATGTATATTCAGTTATTTTAAATGATTAGGTTCTGGTCGGAAAATAGAATCAAAGTTTGTTAGTCAATGTTTTTGTAGTCTAATCATTGAATCTTTCACGTCAATAATTAGACCTGAACCTAAATGTCTAAATACTCATTTGTTTTTCGTTGATATACAGGAGGTATGTAGTTGTGTGAAGTGGATGAAATCCTCTGTTTTCACCGCGGTAACAACGTGGACAATGTGATTGCCTCTTGTGTTATTCTGATACACAGCTTATTTTTTCCTAACAGAGTTTGTCCTCACATACACAAAGGATGTCCTTGGAGAGAGTCGTGATGAGATGTGTGTGTGTGTTAGGGGGGTGAGTATGTGAGTGGTGGTGTGAGTATGTGAGTGGGGGTGTGTGTGGGAGTGCGTGCGTGTGTTTGGGTGTGTGTGTGTGGAGGGTGGGGTGTGTGTGTGTTGGGGGGGTGAGTATGTGAGTTGGTGTGTGTGTGGGAGTACGTGCGTGTGTTTGGGTGTGTGTGTGTAGAGGTTGGGGTGTGTGTGTGTGGGGGGGGGGTGTACGTGCGTGTTTGTGGGGGGGTGGGGGTGGGTATGTGGGCGTGTGTTTGTGTGTGTGTAGGGTGCATACATGCATGTGTGTGTGTGTGGGGGAGGGTATGTGCATGTGTATGTAAATTTTACCAAATGTATAAAAAATACACAAATAAAATATCACATTGACATTAGTATTCAGACCCTTTACTCAGTACTTTGTTGAAGCACCTTTGGCGGCGATTACAGCCTCGAATCTTCTTGGGTACGAAGCTACAAGCTTGGCACACCTGTATTTGGGGAGTTTCTCCCATTCTTCTCTGCAGATCTTCTCAAGCTCTGTCAGGTTGGATGGGGAAGTCACTGCACAGCTATTTTCAGGTTTCTCCAGAGATGTTAGATCGGGATCAAGTCCGGGTTCTGGCTGGGCCCACTCAAGGACATTCAGAGACAAGTCCCAAAGCCACTCCTGCATTGTCTCGGCTGTGTCCTTAGGGTCGTTGTCCAGTTGGAAGGTGAACCTTCACCACAGTCTGAGGTCCTAAGTGCTCTGGAGCAGGTTTTCATCAAGGATCTCTGTACTTTGCTCCGTTCATCTTTCCCTCGATCCTGACTAGTCTCCTAGTCCCTGCCGCTGAAAAACATCCCCACAGCATGATGCTGCCACCACCATGCTTCACCATAGGGATGCTGCCACCACCATGCTTCACCATAGGGATGCTGCCACCACCATGCTTCACCGTAGGGATGCTGCCACCACCATGCTTCACCGTAGGGATGCTGCCACCACCATGCTTCACCGTAGGGATGCTGCCACCACCATGCTTCACCGTAGGGATGCTGCCACCACCATGCTTCACCGTAGGGATGGTGGCAGGTTACGTCCTGACGTGGCGCTTGGCATTCAGGCCAAAGAGTTCAATCTTGGTTTCAAGGGACCAGAGAGTCTTGTTTCTCATGCTCTAAGAGTCCTTTAGGTGCCTTTCGGCAAACTCCAAGTGGGCTGTCATGTTCCTTTTACTGAGGAATGGCTTCCATCTGGCCACTCTATCATAAAGGCCTGATTGGTGGAGTGCTGCAGAGATGGTTGTCCTTCTGGAAGATTCTGCCATCTCCACAGAGTGACCATCGGGTTCTTTGTCACTTCCCTGATACTTATGTATGGTATTTCTGTTTTATATTTTTAATACATTTGCAAAAAATTCTAAAAACCCCTGTTTTTGCGTTGTCATTATGGGGCATTGTGATGTCATTATGGGGTATTGTGATGTCATTATGGTGTATTGTGTGTAGATTGCTGAGGAAAATGTTTTATTTAATCCATTTTAGAATAAGGCTGTAACGTAACAAAATGTGTAAAAAGGGAAGGGGTCTGAATACTTTGCCGAATGCACTGTACGTGTCCTCAAAGATGGAAGGTGAGGGAGAAGGTGAGAGCAGGAGCGACCATTCTAGCCAATGAGAGGGCAGATATGCGTGAACAACATACAACAAAAAATCCTCACTCTGTGGTCTTATTGTTGTGGACAGACTTTGGGTGGAGTCGTCCCTCTCTTCCTCTCCGGTCCCACCCAGTTGGGTACTTCAAAATGGTGGAAGCCTTCAACGGTAATGTCCATTGCCAAAATGTGTTTTTATCTAGCTTCACTACATGACCAAAAGTATGTGGACCTGTGCTCATTGAACGTCTCATTTCAAAATCATGGGCATTAATATGGACTTTGACTCCCCTCCTTTGATGCTTTAACAGCCTCCACTCTTGCTGTGGGGACTTGCTTCCATGCAGCCACAAGAGCATTAGTGAGGTCGGGCACTGATGTTGGGTGATTAAGCCCCTGACTAGCAGTTATTGTGCTGACATTGCATCCAGAGGCAGTTTGGAACTCGGTAGTGAGTGTTTTTACGTTCTTCAGCACTCGGCGGTCCCGTTCTATCAGCTTGTGTGGCCTACCATTTCGCAGCTGAGCCGTTGTTGCTCCTAGACGTTTCTACTTCACAATAACAGCACTTACAGTTGACCGGGGCAGGTCTAGCAGGGCAAAAATTTGATGAACTGACTTGTTGGAAAGATGGCATCCTATGATGGTGCCACGTTGAAATTCACTGTGCTCTTCAGTAAGGTCATTCTACTGACAATGCTTATCTATGGAGATTGCATTGGTATGTGCTCGATTTTATACACCTGTCAGCAACGGGTGTGGCTGAAACAGTGAAATCCACTAATTTGAAGGGGTGTCCACATACTTTTGATAGTATATATGGCTCCACTATGGTTTAATACTGTATGAAAGTGACACATCTTTTTCCATGAAGTAGGCTTGTCATTTAAAAAAAAACTTTTGTAGGGTTTTTGAATGGTATTCAATTGGCGAAATTAGCTAAATTATCTTCAGCGCAAAAACTTCATAAAATCTGGTAGAAGAAAATCCATCAACAAACACAAATATAATTGTATATGTACAGTAACAGTCAACAGTTTGGACACACCAACTCATTCAAGGGTTTTTCTTTATTTTTACAATTTTCTACATTGTAGAATAATAGTGAAGACATCAAAACTATGAAATAACACATATGGAATCATGTAGTAAGCAAAAAAATTGTTAAACGAATTAAAATATATTTTAGATTTTAGATTCTTCAAAAGTAGCCACCATTTGCCTTGACGACAGCTTTGCACACTCTTGGCATTCTCTCAACCAGTTTCATGATGAATGCTTTTTCAACAGTCTTGAAGGAGTTCCCACATATGCTGAGCACTTGTTGGCTGCTTTTCCTTCACTCTGCGGTCTAACTCATCCCAAACCATCTCAATTGGGTTGAGGTCGGGTGATTGTGGAGGCCAGGTCATCTGATGCAGCACCATCCGCTCTCCTTCTTGGTCAAATACCCCTTACATGGCCTGCAGGTGTGTAGGGTCATTGTCCTGTTGAAAAACAAATGATAGTACCACTAAGCACAAACCAGATTGGATGGCATATCGCCACAGAATGCTGTGGTAGCCATACTGGTTAAGTGTTCCTTGAATTCTAAATAAATCACTGACAATGTCTCCAGAAAAGCACCCCCACACCACCACACCTCCTCCATGCCTCATGGTGGGAACCACACATGCAGAGATCATCCATTCACCTACTCTGCTTCTCACAAAGACACAGAGGTTGGTGGCAAAAATCTCAAATTTAGACTCATGAGACCAAAGGACAGATTTCCAATGGTCTAATGTTCATTGCTCGTGTTTCTTGTCCCAAGGGCAAATTTCTTCTTCTTGTTGCTGTCGTTTAGTGGTGGTTTCTTTACAGAAATTCAACCATGAAGGCCTGATTCACGCTGTCTCCTCACAGTTGATGTTGAGATGGGTCTGTTACTTGAACTCTGTGAAGCATTTATTTGGGCTGCAAGCTAAGGTGCAGTTAACTCTAATGAACTTGGAGTTGGGTCTTCCTTCCTTTCCTGTGGCGGTCCTCGTGAGAGCCAGTTTTCATCTTAGTACTGGGTGGTTTTTGTGACTGCACTTGAAGAAACTTTAAAAGTTCATGAAATTTTCCGGATTGACTGACCTTCATGTCTTAAAGCAATGATGGACTGTTGTTTCTCTTTGCTTATTTGAGCTGTTCTTGCCATAATATGGACTTGGTCTTTTACCAAATATGGCTATCTTCTGTATACCCCCCTACCTTGTCTCAACACAACTGATTGGCTCAAACGCATTAAGAAGGAAAGAAATTCCACAAATGAACTTTTAACAAGGCACACCTGTTAATTGAAATACATTCCAGGTGACTACTGTATGAAGCTGGTTGAGAGAATGCCAAGAGTGTGCAAAGCTGTCACCAAGGCAAAGGGTGGCGACTTTGAAGAATCTCAAATATAAAATATATTTTGATTTGTTGAACACTTTTTTTTGGTTACTACATGATTCCATATTGTGTTATTTCATAGTTGTGATGTCTTCACTATTATTCTACAATATAGAAAATAGTAGAAATAAAGAAAAACACCCTGGAATGAGTATGTGTCTAAACTTTTCTTTGGTGTATATCTTAAATGACAGCGTTGTCATGGATTTGATGATCTAATTGTCAAGCCCATTGAAAAGATTTATGGGATAGGACCCAGAAGACCTAGGACTACGTCAGAAATACCACGTCAGTCTGTGGAGACTGATACCACCAGCCACTTTCATGCTGTGGCTCGTTGGTAGACAGACACCTTTACAGAAAAAACAACCTTTTCTTTCTTCCCACTTCATTAACAGTAAAGGTGAAAAAGAATGGAATAAAAAAATATTGTTTTCACACTCCTTTCAAGTCCAAGTCCAAGTCCAAGGTCGAACAGGTTCTCTCAACCTTTTTCCTCTGTTGTTGATATTGTTTATCAAAGTGCTACTCTTATTAAATCCTTGGATGCCATCTACCATAGTGCCCTTCGTTTTGTTACAGGCGACAGTTTGATCCTCATCACTGTATCCTGTATCAAAGGGTTGGCTGGACTTCACTATAGACACGTAGATCTCTACATTTACTCCCTCTTTTTTGTTTACAAGGCCCTACTTTATTAAACTTCTATCTTATCTAACTTTGCTGTTGAAGTATAGACACATGGGTTGTTTAAACCCTTTCACGGGATTGGTTAATTCTTGAGGTTCCTCGGGTCTCCACCCAGCTAAGTAAAATCAGATTTTAGTTTTAATGCACTCGAATTATAGCTAAACAGACTGGAACCCAGGCTAACAGTTGGCTGTTTGAATTGGAAGGATCGGGTGTTTAGTTTTAATGCACCTGAATTATAGCTAAACAGACTGGAACCCAGGCTAACAGTTGGCTGTTTGAATTGGAAGGATCGGGTGTTTAGTTTTAATGCACCTGAATTATAGCTAAACAGACTGGAACCCAGGCTAACAGTTGGCTGTTTGAATTGGAAGGATAGGGTGTTTAGTTTTAATGCACCTGAATTATAGCTAAACAGACTGGAACCCAGGCTAACAGTTGGCTGTTTGAATTGGAAGGATCGGGTGTTTAGTTTTAATGCACCTGAATTATAGCTAAACAGACTGGAACCCAGGCTAACAGTTGGCTGTTTGAATTGGAAGGATAGGGTGTTTAGTTTTAATGCACCTGAATTATAGCTAAACAGACTGGAACCCAGGCTAACAGTTGGCTGTTTGAATTGGAAGGATCGGGTGTTTAGTTTTAATGTGAACGTTCAGAACACATTTCATCTTGATATTCTGCTGTCACTCAGGCAATTTAGAGTGTTGATTTGGGGACTTATTTGTGTAGGAATGTGACTGTTTTTCTGGGTGATTTGTGATGTTTTATTTGTGCTTCCCAAGACAGTGTTTTTGTATTTAATGTGTATATATATATATATATATATATATATATATGTGTGTGTGTGTGTGTGTGTGTGTGTGTGTGTGTGTGTGTGTAACACTGAGTAAACCAAGCATTAGGAACACCTTACTAACACTCCACTTTTGCCCTCAGAACTCAATTTGATGTGGTATGAACTCTGTATGAACTCTACAAGGTGTTGAAAGCGTTCCTCATGGATACTGGCCCATGTTGACTTCAATGCTTCCTACAGTTGTGTCAAGTAAGTTGGATGTCCTTTGGGTGATGGAGTCATTCTTGATACACACAGGAAACCCAGCAGAGTTGTAGTTCTTGATTACAAACCTGACACCTACTACCATACCCCCGTTCAAAGAAACTTAAATATCGTGTTTTGCCCATTCACCTTCTGAATGGCACAGACACACCATCCATGTCTCAATTGTCTCAAGGCTTAAAAATCCTTCTTTAACCCGTCTCCTCCCCCTTCATCTACACTGATTGAAGTGGATTTAACAAGTGACGTCAATAAGGGTTTCATCTCTTTCACCTGGTCAGTCTATGTCATGGAAAGAGCAGGAGTTCTTAATGTTCTGTACACTCGGTTTGTATATATCTTGTGTATAATGCATTTATATTGTATTATAAAGGGCACATTTGGATAAGAGGTGTGAATATGTCTGTTGAAATAAAGGTTCAATAAATAATACTAAATAAAGGTTGCATCCTAAATGCACCCTATTCCCTATATAGCGCACTACTACCCTATGGGCCCTGGTCAAATGTAGTGCACTAAATAGGGAATAGGGTGCATTTGGCCCAAGTTGAAGTGAAGCTTTACTTTTCTGGGCACGTCTTCTTTCCACTCTGGAGGAAATGTTTTAATTAGCACCAGTTACCTCAGCCTTGAAGCTGGTGTGTTTGTGTGTGTGTGTGTGTGTGTGTGTGTGTGTGTGTGTGTGTGTGTGTGTGTGTGTGTGTGTGTGTGTGTGTGTGTGTGTGTCTCTGTCTGTCTGTCTGTCTGTCTGTCTGTCTGTCCGTCTGTCCGTCTGTCTGCGTGTCTGCGTGTCTGTCTGTGCGTGTCTGCGTGTCTGTCTGTGCGTGTCTGCGTGTCTGTCTGTCTGTCTGCGTGTCTGTCTGTCTGTCTGCGTGTCTGCGTGTCTGTCTGCGTGTCTGTGTGCGTGCGTGTCTGCCTGTCTGTCTGTGCGTGTCTGCGTGTCTGTCTGCGTGTCTGTGTGCGTGTGTTTCTGCCTGTCTGTCTGTCTGCGCGTCTGCGTGTCTGTCTGTGCGTGTCTGCGTGTCTGTCTGTGCGTGTCTGCGTGTCTGTCTGTGCGTGTCTGCGTGTCTGTCTGTCTGTCTGCGTGTCTGTCTGCGTGTCTGTGTGCGTGCGTGTCTGCCTGTCTGTCTGTGTGCGTGTCTGCGTGTCTGTCTGCGTGTCTGTGTGCGTGCGTTTCTGCCTGTCTGTCTGTGTGCGTGTCTGTCTGTGTGCGTGTCTGTCTGTCTGTCTGTGTGCGTGCGTGTCTGTCTGTCTGTTTGTGTGCGTGCGTGTCTGTCTGTCTGTCTGTCTGTGTGCGTGCGTGTCTGTCTGTGTGCGTGCGTGTCTGTCTGTCTGTCTGTGTGCGTGTCTGTCTGTTTGTGTGCGTGCGTGTCTGTCTGTCTGCGTGTCTGTCTGTGTGTGTGCATGTCTGTCTGTCTGTGTGCCTGTCTGTCTGTGTGCGTGTCTGTGCGTGTGTGTGTGTGCGTGTGTGTACGTGCGTGTGTGTGCGTGCGTGTCTGTCTGTCTGTGTGCCTGCCTGTCTGTGTGCTTGTCTGTCTGTCTGTGTGCTTGTCTGTCTGTGTGTGTGCGTGTCTGTCTGTGTGTCTGTGTGCGTGTGTGTCTGTGTGCGTGTCTGTCTGTGTGTGTGCGTGTCTGTCTGTGTGTGTGCGTGTCTGTCTGTCTGTGTGCGTGTCTGTCTGTCTGTGTGCGTGTCTGTCTGTCTGTGTGCGTGTCTGTCTGTCTGTGTGCGTGTCTGTCTGTCTGTCTGTGCGTGTCTGTCTGTCTGTCTGTACGTGTCTGTCTGTGTGTCTGTGTGCGTGTCTGTCTGTCTGTGTGCGTGTCTGTCTGTCTGTCTGTGTGCGTGTCTGTCTGTCTGTCTGTGTGCGTGTCTGTCTGTGTGTCTGTGTGCGTGTCTGTCTGTCTGTCTGTGTGCGTGTCTGTCTGTCTGTCTGTGTGCGTGTCTGTCTGTCTGTCTGTGCGTGTCTGTCTGTCTGTCTGTGTGCGTGTCTGTCTGTCTGTCTGTGCGTGTCTGTCTGTCTGTCTGTCTGTCTGTGCGTGTCTGTCTGTCTGTCTGTGTGCGTGTCTGTCTGTGTGTCTGTGTGCGTGTCTGTCTGTCTGTCTGTGTGCGTGTCTGTCTCTCTGTCTGTGTGCGTGTCTGTCTGTCTGTCTGTGCGTGTCTGTCTGTCTGTGTGCGTGTCTGTCTCTCTGTCTGTGTGCGTGTCTGTCTGTCTGTCTGTGCGTGTCTGTCTGTGCGTGTCTGTCTGTACGTGTCTGTCTGTCTGTCTGTGTGTGTGTCTGTCTCTCTGTCTGTGTGCGTGTCTGTCTGTCTCTCTGTCTGTGTGCGTGTCTGTCTGTCTCTCTGTCTGTGTGCGTGTCTGTCTGTCTCTCTGTCTGTGTGCGTGTCTGTCTGTCTCTCTGTCTGTGTGCGTGTCTGTCTGTCTCTCTGTCTGTGTGCGTGTCTGTCTGTCTCTCTGTCTGTGTGCGTGTCTGTCTGTCTCTCTGTCTGTGTGCGTGTCTGTCTGTCTCTCTGTCTGTGTGCGTGTCTGTCTGTCTCTCTGTCTGTGTGCGTGTCTGTCTGTCTCTCTGTCTGTGTGCGTGTCTGTCTGTCTGTCTGTCACACACACAACCACACACACATACAACCACACACACACACAACCACATACAACCACACACACACACAACCACACACAACCACACACACACACACAACCACACACACATACAACCACACACACACACAACCACACACAACCACACACACACACACAACCACAAACACAACCACACGCATACACACACACACACACAACCACACACACACACACACGCACACAACCACACACACAACCACACACACACACACACAACCACAGACAACCACACACACAACCACACACACACACACACACACACACACACACATATACACACACACACACACAACCACAACACAACCACACGCATACACACACACACACACAACCACAACACAACCACACACACAACCACACACACACACACACACACAACCACACACACACAACCACACAACCACAACCACACACACATAAATACCAACACCCCAAATAAACCCTGCCTTCATTCTCCACTCTATGCTTTTCTTTGCTGTGGAGTGTTTAGACTTTCTACACTATACTGTCACTATACTGTCACTATGCTGTCACTCTACTGTCACTCTACTGTCACTCTACTGTCACTATACTGTCACTATACTGTCACTATGCTGTCACTATACTGTCACTATACTGTCACTATACTGTCACTATGCTGTCACTATACTGTCACTATACTGTCACTATACTGTCACTATGCTGTCACTCTACTGTCACTATACTGTCACTATACTGTCACTATGCTGTCACTATACTGTCACTATACTGTCACTATACTGTCACTATGCTGTCACTATACTGTCACTATACTGTTACTATACTGTCACTATGCTGTCACTATACTGTCACTATACTGTCACTATGCTGTCACTATACTGTCACTATGCTGCCACTATACTGTCACTATACTGTCACTATACTGTCACTCTACTGTCAATATACTGTCACTATACTGTCACTATACTGTCACTATACTGTCACTCTACTGTCAATATACTGTCACTATACTGTCACTATACTGTCACTATACTGTCACTCTACTGTCAATATACTGTCACTATACTGTCACTATACTGTCACTATACTGTCACTATACTGTCACTCTACTGTCAATATACTGTCACTATACTGTCACTATACTGTCACTATACTGTCACTATACTGCCACTATACTGTCACTATACTGTCACTATGCTGTCACTATACTGTCACTATACTGTCACTATACTGTCACTATACTGTCACTATGCTGTCACTATGCTGTCAATATGCTGTCAATATGCTGTCAATATACTGCCACTATACTGTCACTATACTGTCACTATACTGTCACTATACTGTCAATATGCTGTCAATATGCTGTCAATATACTGTCACTATACTGTCACTATACTGTCACTAGCAGCACCCTTCTACAATATACTGTCAATATACTGTCACTATACTGTCACTAACAGCACCCTTCTACAATATACTGTCACTATACTGTCACTATACTGTCACTAACAGCACCCTTCTACAATATACTGTCACTATACTGTCACTATACTGTCACTAACAGCACCCTTCTACAATATACTGTCACTATACTGTCACTATACTGTCACTATACTGTCACTATACTGTCACTATACTGTCACTAGCAGCACCCTTCTACACTATACTGTCACTATACTGTCACTAGCAGCACCCTTCTACAATATACTGTCAATATACTGTCACTATACTGTCACTATACTGTCACTAGCAGCACCCTTCTACAATATACTGTCACTATACTGTCACTAGCAGCACCCTTCTACAATATACTGTCAATATACTGTCACTATACTGTCACTAACAGCACCCTTCTACAATATACTGTCACTATACTGTCACTATACTGTCACTAACAGCACCCTTCTACAATATACTGTCACTATACTGTCACCATACTGTCACTAACAGCACCCTTCTACAATATACTGTCACTATACTGTCACTATACTGTCACTATACTGTCACTATACTGTCACTAGCAGCACCCTTCTACACTATACTGTCACTATACTGTCACTAGCAGCACCCTTCTACAATATACTGTCACTATACTGTCACTAGCAGCACCCTTCTACAATATACTGTCACTATACTGTCACTATACTGTCACTAGCAGCACCCTTCTACAATATACTGTCACTATACTGTCACTATACTGTC
The DNA here is from genome assembly GCF_045791955.1 of Oncorhynchus clarkii lewisi. Taxonomy (NCBI): domain Eukaryota; kingdom Metazoa; phylum Chordata; class Actinopteri; order Salmoniformes; family Salmonidae; genus Oncorhynchus; species Oncorhynchus clarkii. The sequence goes on along the minus strand of NC_092154.1, from coordinate 4,914,197 downwards.
ACTAGCAGCACCCTTCTACAATATACTGTCACTATACTGTCACTAGCAGCACCCTTCTACAATATACTGTCACTATACTGTCACTATACTGTCACTAGCAGCACCCTTCTACAATATACTGTCACTATACTGTCACTATACTGTCACTAGCAGCACCCTTCTACAATATACTGTCACTATACTGTCACTATACTGTCACTAGAAGCACCCTTCTACAATATACTGTCACTATACTGTCACTAGCAGCACCCTTCTACAATATACTGTCACTATACTGTCACTATACTGTCACTAGCAGCACCCTTCTACAATATACTGTCACTAGCAGCACCCTTCTACAATATACTGTCACTATACTGTCACTAGCAGCACCCTTCTACAATATACTGTCACTATACTGTCACTATACTGTCACTAGCAGCACCCTTCTACAATATACTGTCACTATACTGTCACTATACTGTCACTAGCAGCACCCTTCTACAATATACTGTCACTATACTGTCACTAGCAGCACCCTTCTACAATATACTGTCACTATACTGTCACTATACTGTCACTAGCAGCACCCTTCTACAATATACTGTCACTATACTGTCACTATACTGTCACTAGCAGCACCCTTCTACAATATACTGTCACTATACTGTCACTATACTGTCACTAGAAGCACCCTTCTACAATATACTGTCACTATACTGTCACTAGCAGCACCCTTCTACAATATACTGTCACTATACTGTCACTATACTGTCACTATACTGTCACTATACTGTCACTCTACTGTCAATATACTGTCACTATACTGTCACTATACTGTCACTATACTGTCACTCTACTGTCAATATACTGTCACTATACTGTCACTATACTGTCACTATACTGTCACTCTACTGTCAATATACTGTCACTATACTGTCACTATACTGTCACTATACTGTCACTATACTGTCACTATACTGTCACTCTACTGTCAATATACTGTCACTATACTGTCACTATACTGTCACTATACTGTCACTATACTGCCACTATACTGTCACTATACTGTCACTATGCTGTCACTATACTGTCACTATACTGTCACTATACTGTCACTATACTGTCACTATGCTGTCACTATGCTGTCAATATGCTGTCAATATGCTGTCAATATACTGCCACTATACTGTCACTATACTGTCACTATACTGTCACTATACTGTCACTATACTGTCAATATGCTGTCAATATGCTGTCAATATACTGTCACTATACTGTCACTATACTGTCACTAGCAGCACCCTTCTACAATATACTGTCAATATACTGTCACTATACTGTCACTAACAGCACCCTTCTACAATATACTGTCACTATACTGTCACTATACTGTCACTAACAGCACCCTTCTACAATATACTGTCACTATACTGTCACTATACTGTCACTAACAGCACCCTTCTACAATATACTGTCACTATACTGTCACTATACTGTCACTATACTGTCACTATACTGTCACTAGCAGCACCCTTCTACACTATACTGTCACTATACTGTCACTAGCAGCACCCTTCTACAATATACTGTCAATATACTGTCACTATACTGTCACTATACTGTCACTAGCAGCACCCTTCTACAATATACTGTCACTATACTGTCACTAGCAGCACCCTTCTACAATATACTGTCAATATACTGTCACTATACTGTCACTAACAGCACCCTTCTACAATATACTGTCACTATACTGTCACTATACTGTCACTAACAGCACCCTTCTACAATATACTGTCACTATACTGTCACCATACTGTCACTAACAGCACCCTTCTACAATATACTGTCACTATACTGTCACTATACTGTCACTATACTGTCACTATACTGTCACTAGCAGCACCCTTCTACACTATACTGTCACTATACTGTCACTAGCAGCACCCTTCTACAATATACTGTCACTATACTGTCACTAGCAGCACCCTTCTACAATATACTGTCACTATACTGTCACTATACTGTCACTAGCAGCACCCTTCTACAATATACTGTCACTATACTGTCACTATACTGTCACTAGCAGCACCCTTCTACAATATACTGTCACTATACTGTCACTAGCAGCACCCTTCTACAATATACTGTCACTATACTGTCACTATACTGTCACTAGCAGCACCCTTCTACAATATACTGTCACTATACTGTCACTATACTGTCACTAGCAGCACCCTTCTACAATATACTGTCACTATACTGTCACTATACTGTCACTAGAAGCACCCTTCTACAATATACTGTCACTATACTGTCACTAGCAGCACCCTTCTACAATATACTGTCACTATACTGTCACTATACTGTCACTAGCAGCACCCTTCTACAATATACTGTCACTAGCAGCACCCTTCTACAATATACTGTCACTATACTGTCACTAGCAGCACCCTTCTACAATATACTGTCACTATACTGTCACTAGCAGCACCCTTCTACAATATACTGTCACTATACTGTCACTATACTGTCACTAGCAGCACCCTTCTACAATATACTGTCACTATACTGTCACTAGCAGCACCCTTCTACAATATACTGTCACTATACTGTCACTATACTGTCACTAGCAGCACCCTTCTACAATATACTGTCACTATACTGTCACTATACTGTCACTAGCAGCACCCTTCTACAATATACTGTCACTATACTGTCACTATACTGTCACTAGAAGCACCCTTCTACAATATACTGTCACTATACTGTCACTAGCAGCACCCTTCTACAATATACTGTCACTATACTGTCACTATACTGTCACTAGCAGCACCCTTCTACAATATACTGTCACTATACTGTCACTATACTGTCACTAGCAGCACCCTTCTACAATATACTGTCACTATACTGTCACTATACTGTCACTAGCAGCACCCTTCTACAATATACTGTCACTATACTGTCACTATACTGTCAATATACTGTCAATATACTGTCAATATACTGTCACTAGCAGCACCCTTCTACAATATACTGTCACTATACTGTCACTATACTGTCACTAGCAGCACCCTTCTACAATATACTGTCACTAACAGCACCCTTCTACAATATACTGTCACTATACTGTCACTATACTGTCACTAGAAGCACCCTTCTACAATATACTGTCACTATACTGTCACTAGCAGCACCCTTCTACAATATACTGTCACTATACTGTCACTATACTGTCACTATACTGTCACTATACTGTCAATATACTGTCAATATACTGTCACTAGCAGCACCCTTCTACAATATACTGTCACTATACTGTCACTAGCAGCACCCTTCTACAATATACTGTCACTATACTGTCACTATACTGTCACTATGCTGTCAATATACTGTCAATATACTGTCACTAGCAGCACCCTTCTACAATATACTGTCACTATACTGTCACTGACAGCACCCTTCTACAATATACTGTCACTATACTGTCACTATACTGTCACTAACAGCACCCTTCTACAATATACTGTCACTATACTGTCACTATACTGTCACTATACTGTCACTATACTGTCACTAGCAGCACCCTTCTACACTATACTGTCACTATACTGTCACTAGCAGCACCCTTCTACAATATACTGTCACTATACTGTCACTAGCAGCACCCTTCTACAATATACTGTCACTATACTGTCACTATACTGTCACTAGCAGCACCCTTCTACAATATACTGTCACTATACTGTCACTATACTGTCACTAGCAGCACCCTTCTACAATATACTGTCACTATACTGTCACTAGCAGCACCCTTCTACAATATACTGTCACTATACTGTCACTATACTGTCACTAGCAGCACCCTTCTACAATATACTGTCACTATACTGTCACTATACTGTCACTAGCAGCACCCTTCTACAATATACTGTCACTATACTGTCACTATACTGTCACTAGAAGCACCCTTCTACAATATACTGTCACTATACTGTCACTAGCAGCACCCTTCTACAATATACTGTCACTATACTGTCACTATACTGTCACTAGCAGCACCCTTCTACAATATACTGTCACTAGCAGCACCCTTCTACAATATACTGTCACTATACTGTCACTAGCAGCACCCTTCTACAATATACTGTCACTATACTGTCACTATACTGTCACTAGCAGCACCCTTCTACAATATACTGTCACTATACTGTCACTATACTGTCACTAGCAGCACCCTTCTACAATATACTGTCACTATACTGTCACTAGCAGCACCCTTCTACAATATACTGTCACTATACTGTCACTATACTGTCACTAGCAGCACCCTTCTACAATATACTGTCACTATACTGTCACTATACTGTCACTAGCAGCACCCTTCTACAATATACTGTCACTATACTGTCACTATACTGTCACTAGAAGCACCCTTCTACAATATACTGTCACTATACTGTCACTAGCAGCACCCTTCTACAATATACTGTCACTATACTGTCACTATACTGTCACTAGCAGCACCCTTCTACAATATACTGTCACTATACTGTCACTATACTGTCACTAGCAGCACCCTTCTACAATATACTGTCACTATACTGTCACTATACTGTCACTAGCAGCACCCTTCTACAATATACTGTCACTATACTGTCACTATACTGTCAATATACTGTCAATATACTGTCAATATACTGTCACTAGCAGCACCCTTCTACAATATACTGTCACTATACTGTCACTATACTGTCACTAGCAGCACCCTTCTACAATATACTGTCACTAACAGCACCCTTCTACAATATACTGTCACTATACTGTCACTATACTGTCACTAGAAGCACCCTTCTACAATATACTGTCACTATACTGTCACTAGCAGCACCCTTCTACAATATACTGTCACTATACTGTCACTATACTGTCACTATACTGTCAATATACTGTCAATATACTGTCAATATACTGTCACTAGCAGCACCCTTCTACAATATACTGTCACTATACTGTCACTAGCAGCACCCTTCTACAATATACTGTCACTATACTGTCACTATACTGTCACTATGCTGTCAATATACTGTCAATATACTGTCACTAGCAGCACCCTTCTACAATATACTGTCACTAGCAGCACCCTTCTACAATATACAGTCACTAGCAGCACCCTTCTACAATATAATGTCACTATACTGTCACTATACTGTCACTATGCTGACACTATGCTGTCACTATGCTGTCACTATGCTGTCACTATACTGTCACTATGCTGTCACTATGCTGTCACTATACTGTCACTATGCTGTCACTATGCTGTCACTATGCTGTCACTATGCTGTCACCATACTGTCACTATGCTGTCACTATACTGTCACTATGCTGTCACTACTGTCACTATACTGTCACTATACTGTCACTATACTGTCACTATGATGTCACTATACTGTCACTATGCTGTCACTATACTGTCACTATGCTGTCACTATGCTGTCACTATGCTGTCACTATACTGTCACTATACTGTCACTATACTGTCACTATACTGTCACTATACTGTCAATATACTGTCACTATACTGTCACTATACTGTCAATATACTGTCACTATACTGTCACTATACTGTCACTAGCAGCACCCTTCACTTTACAGTCGGTAAATCATTGGAAATTAATCGATTTAATTCTCTCCTCCAGCAAATAAAAAAATGGGTTCATCTTTTTAGCCGTTTGGTCTCTGGATATACCAGTACTCTCAACTCTAGTTGTTTTATTGATTTATTTTATATTGTATGTATTTATTACAAGTCCAAGCAGGAATAAATAAATAAATAAAATAAATATATTTGATGTTCAATACCTAAACCATTGATTAATGTTGGGGTTTGACAATAACCTTATTGTTGCTATAATGTTATTGTCAAAATTGGGCTCCAGAAGTGCAGATTTTTTTTGTTCAATATATTTATTTTCTTACATATTTTTTGTGTACAAATAGGGCAATCACAACTTCACTTGGGGATAATCACTGAGGAAAAGGAAACATGAAGCCAAAACCACAAAAGTAGCTTATTGTTTTTTCATGTGATTCATTTTGAAATGTTGCATAATTATTGAATTTGTCTCTTTCACCCCTTCTCTCCATCTAGGAGCTACTCGGAGAAACAGAGACAGAGACAAACCCTTTACTACAGGGAGAAACAGAGACAGAGACAAACCCTTTACTACAGGGAGAAACAGAGACAAACCCTTTACTACAGGGAGAAACAGAGACAAACCCTTTATTACAGGGGGAAACAGAGACAGAGACAGAGACAAACCCTTTACTACAGGGGGAAACAGAGACAGAGACAGAGACAAACCCTTTACTACAGGGAGAAACAGAGACAGAGACAGAGACAAACTCTTTACTACAGGGAGAAACAGAGACAGAGACAGAGACAAACCCTTTACTACAGGGGGAAACAGAGACAGAGACAAACCCTTTACTACAGGGGGAACAGAGACAGAGACAAACCCTTTACTACAGGGAGAAACAGAGACAGAGACAGAGATAAACCCTTTACTACAGGGAGAAACAGAGACAGAGACAGAGACAAACCCTTTACTACAGGGAGAAACAGAGACAGAGACAAAACCTTTACTACAGGGAGAAACAGAAACAGAGACGCAGACAAACCCTTTACTACAGGGAGGAACAGAGACGGAGACAAACCCTTTACTACAGGGAGAAACAGGGACAAACCCTTTACTACAGGGATAAACAGAGACAAACCCTTTACTACAGGGAGGAACAGAGACAAATCCTTTACTACAGGGAGAAACAGAGACAGAGACAGAGACAAAAACTTTACTACAGGGAGAAACAGAGACAGAGACAGAGAGAAACCCTTTACTACAAGGAGAAACAGAGACAAATCCTTTACTACAGGGAGAAACAGAGACAAATCCTTTACTACAGGGAGAGACAGAGACAAATCCTTTACTACAGGGAGAGACAGAGACAGAGACAGAGACAAACCCTTTACTACAGGGAGAAACAGAGACAGAGACAAACCCTTTACTACAGGGAGAAACAGAGACAGAGACAGAGACAAACCCTTTACTACAGGGAGAAACAGAGACAAATCCTTTACTACAGGGAGAGACATAGACAGAAACAGAGACAGAGACAAACCCTTTACTACAGGGAGAAACAGAGACAGAGACCGAGACAAACCCTTTACTACAGGGAGAAACAGAGACAAATCCTTTACTACAGGGAGAGACAGAGACAGAAACAGAGACAGAGACAAACCCTTTACTACAGGGAGAAACAGAGACAGAGACAGAGATAAACCCTTTACTACAGGGAGAAACAGAGACAGAGACAAACCCTTTACTACAGGGAGAAACAGAGACAGAGACAGAGACCAACCCTTTACTACAGGGAGAAACAGAGATAAATCCTTTACTACAGGGAGAGACAGAGACAGAAACAGAGACAGAGACAAACCCTTTACTACAGGGAGAAACATAGACAGAGACAGAGACAAACCCTTTACTACAGGGAGAAACAGAAACAAATCCTTTACTACAGGGAGAGACAGAGACTGAAACAGAGACAGAGACAAACCCTTTACTACAGGGAGAAACAGAGACAGAGACAGAGACAAACCCTTTACTACAGGGAGAGACAGAGACAGAAACAGAGACAGAGACAAACCCTTTACTACAAGGAGAAACAGAGACAGAGACAGAGACAAACCCTTTACTACAGGGAGAAACAGAGACAGAGACAAACCCATTACTACAGGGAGAAACAGAGACGGAGACAAACCCTTTACTACAGGGAGAAACAGAGACAAATCCTTTACTACAGGGAGAGACAGAGACAGAAACAGAGACAGAGACAAACCTTTTACTACAGGGAGAAACAGAGACAGAGACAGAGACAGAGACAAACCCTTTACTACAGGGAGAAACAGAGACAGAGACAAACCCTTTACAACAGGGAGAAACAGAGACAGAGACAGAAACAGAGACAGAGACAAACCCTTTACTACAGGGAGAAACAGAGAAAGAGACAGAGACAAACCCTTTACTACAGGGAGAGACAGAGACAGAGACAGAGACAGAGACAAACCCTTTACTACAGGGAGAAACAGAGACAGAGACAGAGACAAACCCTTTACTACAGGGAGAAACAGAAACAGAGAGAGAGACAAACCCTTTACTACAGGGAGAAACAGAGACAGAGACAGAGACAAACCCTTTACTACAGGGAGAAACAGGTACAGAGACAAACCCTTTACTACAGGGGGAAACAGAGACAGAGACAAACCCTTTACTACAGGGAGAAACAGAGACAGAGACAAACCCTTTACAACAGGGAGAAACAGGGACAGAGACAGAAACAGAGACAGAGACAAACCCTTTACTACAGGGAGAAACAGAGACAGAGACAAATCCTTTACTACAGGGAGAGACAGAGACAAACCCTTTACTACAGGGAGAGACAGAGACACACCCTTTACTACAGGGATAAACAGAGACAAACCCTTTATTACAGTGAGGAACAGATACAAATCCTTTATTACAGGGGGAAACAGAGACAGAGACAGAGACAAACCCTTTACTACAGGGAGAAACAGAGACAGAGACAAATCCTTTACTACAGGGAGAGACAGAGACAAACCCTTTACTACAGGGAGAGACAGAGACAAACCCTTTACTACAGGGATAAACAGAGACAAACCCTTTATTACAGTGAGGAACAGAGACAAATCCTTTATTACAGGGGGAAACAGAGACAGAGACAGAGACAAACCCTTTACTACAGGGAGAAACAGAGACAGAGACAGAGACAAACCCTTTACTACAGGGGGAAACAGAGACAGAGACAAACCCTTTACTACAGGGAGAAACAGAGACAGAGACAAACCCTTTACTACAGGGAGAAACAGAGACATAGACATAGACAAACCCTTTACTACAGGGAGGAACAGAGACAGAGACAGAGACAAACCCTTTACTACAGGGAGAAACAGAGACAGAGACAAACCCTTTACTACAGGGAGAAACAGAGACAAAGACAGAGACAAACGCTTTACTACAGGGAGAAACAGAGACAAAGACAGAGACAACCCCTTTACTACAGGGAGAAACAGAGACAAACCCTTTACTACAGGGAGAGACAGAGACAAACCCTTTACTACAGGGAGAAACAGAGACAAAGACAGAGACAAACCCTTTACTACAGGGAGGTACAGAGACAAATCCTTTACTACAGGGAGAGACAGAAACAGAAACAGAGACAGAGACAAACCCTTTACTACAGGGAGAAACAGAGACAGAGACAGAGACAGAGACAAACCCTTTACTACATGGAGAAACAGAGACAAATCCTTTACTACAGGGAGAGACAGAGACAGAAACAGAGACAGAGACAAAACCTTTACTACAGGGAGAAACAGAGACAGAGACAGAGACAAACCCTTTACTACAGGGAGAAACAGAGACAAATCCTTTACTACAGGGAGAGACAGAGACAGAAACAGAGACAGAGACAAACCCTTTACTACAGGGAGAAACAGAGACAGAGACCCAGACAAACCCTTTACTACAGGGAGAAACAGAGACAAATCCTTTACTACAGGGAGAGACAGAGACAGAAACAGAGACAGAGACAAACCCTTTACTACAGGGAGAAACAGAGACAGAGACAGAGACAAACCCTTTACTACAGGGAGAAACAGAGACAGAGACAGAGACCAACCCTTTACTACAGGGAGAAACAGAGATAAATCCTTTACTACAGGGAGAGACAGAGACAGAGACAGAAACAGAGACAGAGACAAACCCTTTACTACAGGGAGAAACAGAGACAGAAACAGAGACAAACCCTTTACTACAGGGAGAAACAGAGATAAATCCTTTACTACAGGGAGAGACAGAGACAGAAACAGAGACAGAGACAAACCCTTTACTACAGGGAGAAACAGAGACAGAGACAGAGACAAACCCTTTACTACAGGGAGAGACAGAGACAGAGACAGAAACAGAGACAGAGACAAACCCTTTACTACAGGGAGAAACAGAGACAGAGACAGAGACAAACCCTTTACTACAGGGATAAACAGAGACAGAGACAAACCCATTACTACAGGGAGAAACAGAGACGGAGACAGAGACAGAGACAAACCCTTTACTACAGGGAGAAACAGAGACAAATCCTTTACTACAGGGAGAGACAGAGACAGAAACAGAGACAGAGGCAAACCCTTTACTACAGGGAGAAACAGAGACAGAGACAGAGACAAACCCTTTACTACAGGGAGAAACAGAGACAGAGACAGAGACCAACCCTTTACTACAGGGAGAAACAGAGATAAATCCTTTACTACAGGGAGAGACAGAGACAGAGACAGAGACAGAAACAGAGACAGAGACAAACCCTTTACTACAGGGAGAAACAGAGACAGAGACAGAGACAAACCCTTTACTACAGGGAGAGACAGAGACAGAAACAGAGACAGAGACAAACCCTTTACTACAGGGAGAAACAGAGACAGAGACAGAGACAAACCCTTTACTACAGGGAGATACAGAGACAAATCCTTTACAACAGGGAGAGACAGAAACAGAGACAGAAACAGAGACAGAGACAAACCCTTTACTACAGGGAGAAACAGAGACAGAGACAAATCCTTTACTACAGGGAGAGACAGAGACAAACCCTTTACTACAGGGAGAGACAGAGACAAACCCTTTACTACAGGGATAAACAGAGACAAACCCTTTATTACAGTGAGGAACAGATACAAATCCTTTATTACAGGGGGAAACAGAGACAGAGACAGAGACAAACCCTTTACTACAGGGAGAAACAGAGACAGAGACAAATCCTTTACTACAGGGAGAGACAGAGACAAACCCTTTACTACAGGGAGAGACAGAGACAAACCCTTTACTACAGGGATAAACAGAGACAAACCCTTTATTACAGTGAGGAACAGAGACAAATCCTTTATTACAGGGGGAAACAGAGACAGAGACAGAGACAAACCCTTTACTACAGGGAGAAACAGAGACAGAGACAGAGACAAACCCTTTACTACAGGGGGAAACAGAGACAGAGACAAACCCTTTACTACAGGGAGAAACAGAGACAGAGACAAACCCTTTACTACAGGGAGAAACAGAGACATAGACATAAACAAACCCTTTACTACAGGGAGGAACAGAGACAGAGACAGAGACAAACCCTTTACTACAGGGAGAAACAGAGACAGAGACAAACCCTTTACTACAGGGAGAAACAGAGACAAAGACAGAGACAAACGCTTTACTACAGGGAGAAACAGAGACAAAGACAGAGACAACCCCTTTACTACAGGGAGAAACAGAGACAAACCCTTTACTACAGGGAGAGACAGAGACAAACCCTTTACTACAGGGAGAAACAGAGACAAAGACAGAGACAAACCCTTTACTACAGGGAGGTACAGAGACAAATCCTTTACTACAGGGAGAGACAGAAACAGAAACAGAGACAGAGACAAACCCTTTACTACAGGGAGAAACAGAGACAGAGACAGAGACAGAGACAAACCCTTTACTACAGGGAGAAACAGAGACAAATCCTTTACTACAGGGAGAGACAGAGACAGAAACAGAGACAGAGACAAAACCTTTACTACAGGGAGAAACAGAGACAGAGACAGAGACAAACCCTTTACTCCAGGGAGAAACAGAGACAAATCCTTTACTACAGGGAGAGACATAGACAGAAACAGAGACAGAGACAAACCCTTTACTACAGGGAGAAACAGAGACAGAGACCCAGACAAACCCTTTACTACAGGGAGAAACAGAGACAAATCCTTTACTACAGGGAGAGACAGAGACAGAAACAGAGACAGAGACAAACCCTTTACTACAGGGAGAAACAGAGACAGAGACAGAGACAAACCCTTTACTACAGGGAGAAACAGAGACAGAGACAGAGACCAACCCTTTACTACAGGGAGAAACAGAGATAAATCCTTTACTACAGGGAGAGACAGAGACAGAGACAGAAACAGAGACAGAGACAAACCCTTTACTACAGGGAGAAACAGAGACAGAAACAGAGACAAACCCTTTACTACAGGGAGAAACAGAGATAAATCCTTTACTACAGGGAGAGACAGAGACAGAAACAGAGACAGAGACAAACCCTTTACTACAGGGAGAAACAGAGACAGAGACAGAGACAAACCCTTTACTACAGGGAGAGACAGAGACAGAAACAGAGACAGAGACAAACCCTTTACTACAGGGAGAAACAGAGACAGAGACAGAGACAAACCCTTTACTACAGGGATAAACAGAGACAGAGACAAACCCATTACTACAGGGAGAAACAGAGACAGAGACAGAGACAAACCCTTTACTACAGGGAGAAACAGAGACAAATCCTTTACTACAGGGAGAGACAGAGACAGAAACAGAGACAGAGACAAAACCTTTACTACAGGGAGAAACAGAGACAGAGACAAACCCTTTACTACAGGGAGAAACAGAGACAAATCCTTTACTACAGGGAGAGACAGAGACAGAAACAGAGACAGAGACAAACCCTTTACTACAGGGAGAAACAGAGACAGAGACCCAGACAAACCCTTTACTACAGGGAGAAACAGAGACAAATCCTTTACTACAGGGAGAGACAGAGACAGAAACAGAGACAGAGACAAACCCTTTACTACAGGGAGAAACAGAGACAGAGACAGAGACAAACCCTTTACTACAGGGAGAAACAGAGACAGAGACAGAGACCAACCCTTTACTACAGGGAGAAACAGAGATAAATCCTTTACTACAGGGAGAGACAGAGACAGAGACAGAAACAGAGACAGAGACAAACCCTTTACTACAGGGAGAAACAGAGACAGAAACAGAGACAAACCTTTTACTACAGGGAGAAACAGAGATAAATCCTTTACTACAGGGAGAGACAGAGACAGAAACAGAGACAGAGACAAACCCTTTACTACAGGGAGAAACAGAGACAGAGACAGAGACAAACCCTTTACTACAGGGAGAGACAGAGACAGAGACAGAAACAGAGACAGAGACAAACCCTTTACTACAGGGAGAAACAGAGACAGAGACAGAGACAAACCCTTTACTACAGGGATAAACAGAGACAGAGACAAACCCATTACTACAGGGAGAAACAGAGACGGAGACAGAGACAGAGACAAACCCTTTACTACAGGGAGAAACAGAGACAAATCCTTTACTACAGGGAGAGACAGAGACAGAAACAGAGACAGAGGCAAACCCTTTACTACAGGGAGAAACAGAGACAGAGACAGAGACAAACCCTTTACTACAGGGAGAAACAGAGACAGAGACAGAGACCAACCCTTTACTACAGGGAGAAACAGAGATAAATCCTTTACTACAGGGAGAGACAGAGACAGAGACAGAGACAGAAACAGAGACAGAGACAAACCCTTTACTACAGGGAGAAACAGAGACAGAGACAGAGACAAACCCTTTACTACAGGGAGAGACAGAGACAGAAACAGAGACAGAGACAAACCCTTTACTACAGGGAGAAACAGAGACAGAGACAGAGACAAACCCTTTACTACAGGGAGATACAGAGACAAATCCTTTACAACAGGGAGAGACAGAAACAGAGACAGAAACAGAGACAGAGACAAACCCTTTACTACAGGGAGAAACAGAGACAGAGACAAATCCTTTACTACAGGGAGAGACAGAGACAAACCCTTTACTACAGGGAGAGACAGAGACAAACCCTTTACTACAGGGATAAACAGAGACAAACCCTTTATTACAGTGAGGAACAGATACAAATCCTTTATTACAGGGGGAAACAGAGACAGAGACAGAGACAAACCCTTTACTACAGGAAGAAACAGAGACAGAGACAAATCCTTTACTACAGGGAGAGACAGAGACAAACCCTTTACTACAGGGAGAGACAGAGACAAACCCTTTACTACAGGGATAAACAGAGACAAACCCTTTATTACAGTGAGGAACAGAGACAAATCCTTAATTACAGGGGGAAACAGAGACAGAGACAGAGACAAACCCTTTACTACAGGGAGAAACAGAGACAGAGACAGAGACAAACCCTTTACTACAGGGGGAAACAGAGACAGAGACAAACCCTTTACTACAGGGAGAAACAGAGACAGAGACAAACCCTTTACTACAGGGAGAAACAGAGACATAGACATAGACAAACCCTTTACTACAGGGAGGAACAGAGACAGAGACAGAGACAAACCCTTTACTACAGGGAGAAACAGAGACAGAGACAAACCCTTTACTACAGGGAGAAACAGAGACAAAGACAGAGACAAACGCTTTACTACAGGGAGAAACAGAGACAAAGACAGAGACAACCCCTTTACTACAGGGAGAAACAGAGACAAACCCTTTACTACAGGGAGAGACAGAGACAAACCCTTTACTACAGGGAGAAACAGAGACAAAGACAGAGACAAACCCTTTACTACAGGGAGGTACAGAGACAAATCCTTTACTACAGGGAGAGACAGAAACAGAAACAGAGACAGAGACAAACCCTTTACTACAGGGAGAAACAGAGACAGAGACAGAGACAGAGACAAACCCTTTACTACAGGGAGAAACAGAGACAAATCCTTTACTACAGGGAGAGACAGAGACAGAAACAGAGACAGAGACAAAACCTTTACTACAGGGAGAAACAGAGACAGAGACAGAGACAAACCCTTTACTCCAGGGAGAAACAGAGACAAATCCTTTACTACAGGGAGAGACATAGACAGAAACAGAGACAGAGACAAACCCTTTACTACAGGGAGAAACAGAGACAGAGACCCAGACAAACCCTTTACTACAGGGAGAAACAGAGACAAATCCTTTACTACAGGGAGAGACAGAGACAGAAACAGAGACAGAGACAAACCCTTTACTACAGGGAGAAACAGAGACAGAGACAGAGACAAACCCTTTACTACAGGGAGAAACAGAGACAGAGACAGAGACCAACCCTTTACTACAGGGAGAAACAGAGATAAATCCTTTACTACAGGGAGAGACAGAGACAGAGACAGAAACAGAGACAGAGACAAACCCTTTACTACAGGGAGAAACAGAGACAGAAACAGAGACAAACCCTTTACTACAGGGAGAAACAGAGATAAATCCTTTACTACAGGGAGAGACAGAGACAGAAACAGAGACAGAGACAAACCCTTTACTACAGGGAGAAACAGAGACAGAGACAGAGACAAACCCTTTACTACAGGGAGAGACAGAGACAGAGACAGAAACAGAGACAGAGACAAACCCTTTACTACAGGGAGAAACAGAGACAGAGACAGAGACAAACCCTTTACTACAGGGATAAACAGAGACAGAGACAAACCCATTACTACAGGGAGAAACAGAGACGGAGACAGAGACAGAGACAAACCCTTTACTACAGGGAGAAACAGAGACAAATCCTTTACTACAGGGAGAGACAGAGACAGAAACAGAGACAGAGGCAAACCCTTTACTACAGGGAGAAACAGAGACAGAGACAGAGACAAACCCTTTACTACAGGGAGAAACAGAGACAGAGACAGAGACCAACCCTTTACTACAGGGAGAAACAGAGATAAATCCTTTACTACAGGGAGAGACAGAGACAGAGACAGAGACAGAAACAGAGACAGAGACAAACCCTTTACTACAGGGAGAGACAGAGACAGAAACAGAGACAGAGACAAACCCTTTACTACAGGGAGAAACAGAGACAGAGACAGAGACAAACCCTTTACTACAGGGAGATACAGAGACAAATCCTTTACAACAGGGAGAGACAGAAACAGAGACAGAGACAAACCCTTTACTACAGGGAGAAACAGAGACAGAGACAAACCCTTTACTACAGGGAGAAACAGAGACAGAGACAAACCCTTTACTACAGGGAGAAACAGAGACGGAGACAAACCCTTTACTACAGGGAGAAACAGAGACAGAGACAAACCCTTTACATCAGGGAGAAACAGAGACAGAGACAGAGACAAACCCTTTACTACAGGGAGAAACAGAGACAGAGACAGAGACAGAAACAGAGACAGAGACAAACCCTTTACTACAGGGAGAAACAGAGACAGAGACAGAGACAAACCCTTTACTACAAGGAGAGACAGAGACAGAGACAGAAACAGAGACAGAGACAAACCCTTTACTACAGGGAGAAACAGAGACAGAGACAGAGACAAACCCATTACTACAGGGAGAAACAGAGACGGAGACAAACCCTTTACTACAGGGAGAAACAGAGACAAATCCTTTACTACAGGGAGAGACAGAGACAGAAACAGAGACAGAGACAAACCCTTTACTACAGGGAGAAACAGAGACAGAGACCGAGACAAACCCTTTACTACAGGGAGAAACAGAGACAAATCCTTTACTACAGG
The DNA here is from genome assembly GCF_045791955.1 of Oncorhynchus clarkii lewisi. Lineage (NCBI taxonomy): Eukaryota > Metazoa > Chordata > Actinopteri > Salmoniformes > Salmonidae > Oncorhynchus > Oncorhynchus clarkii. The sequence continues at coordinate 4,897,744 of NC_092154.1, read as the reverse complement.
GAGAGACAGAGACAGAAACAGAGACAGAGACAAACCCTTTACTACAGGGAGAAACAGAGACAGAGACAGAGACAAACCTTTTACTACAGGGAGAAACAGAGACAGAGACAAACCCTTTACTACAGGGAGAAACAGAGACGGAGACAAACCCTTTACTACAGGGAGAAACAGAGACAGAGACAAACCCTTTACATCAGGGAGAAACAGAGACAGAGACAGAGACAAACCCTTTACTACAGGGAGAAACAGAGACAGAGACAGAGACAGAAACAGAGACAGAGACAAACCCTTTACTACAGGGAGAAACAGAGACAGAGACAGAGACAAACCCTTTACTACAGGGAGAGACAGAGACAGAGACAGAAACAGAGACAGAGACAAACCCTTTACTACAGGGAGAGACAGAGACAGAGACAAACCCTTTACTACAAGGAGAGACAGAGACAGAGACAGAAACAGAGACAGAGACAAACCCTTTACTACAGGGAGAAACAGAGACAGAGACAGAGACAAACCCTTTACTACAGGGAGAAACAGAGACAGAGACAAACCCATTACTACAGGGAGAAACAGAGACGGAGACAAACCCTTTACTACAGGGAGAAACAGAGACAAATCCTTTACTACAGGGAGAGACAGAGACAGAAACAGAGACAGAGACAAACCCTTTACTACAGGGAGAAACAGAGACAGAGACCGAGACAAACCCTTTACTACAGGGAGAAACAGAGACAAATCCTTTACTACAGGGAGAGACAGAGACAGAAACAGAGACAGAGACAAACCCTTTACTACAGGGAGAAACAGAGACAGAGACAGAGACAAACCTTTTACTACAGGGAGAAACAGAGACAGAGACAAACCCTTTACTACAGGGAGAAACAGAGACGGAGACAAACCCTTTACTACAGGGAGAAACAGAGACAGAGACAAACCCTTTACATCAGGGAGAAACAGAGACAGAGACAGAGACAAACCCTTTACTACAGGGAGAAACAGAGACAGAGACAGAGACAGAAACAGAGACAGAGACAAACCCTTTACTACAGGGAGAAACAGAGACAGAGACAGAGACAAACCCTTTACTACAGGGAGAGACAGAGACAGAAACAGAGACAGAGACAAACCCTTTACTACAGGGAGAGACAGAGACAGAGACAAACCCTTTACTACAGGGAGAAACAGAGACAGAGATAAACCCATTACTACAGGGAGAAACAGAGACGGAGACAAACCCTTTACTACAGGGAGAAACAGAGACAAATCCTTTACTACAGGGAGAGACAGGGACAGAAACAGAGACAGAGACAAACCCTTTACTACAGGGAGAAACAGAGACAGAGACAGAGACAAACCCTTTACTACAGGGAGAAACAGAGACAGAGACAAACCCTTTACAACAGGGAGAAACAGAGACAGAGACAGAGACAGAAACAGAGACAGAGACAAACCCTTTACTACAGGGAGAAACAGAGACAGAGACAGAGACAAACCCTTTACTACAGGGAGAGACGGAGACAGAGACAGAAACAGAGACAGAGACAAACCCTTTACTACAGGGAGAGACAGAGACAGAGACAGAGACAGAAACAGAGACAGAGACAAACCCTTTACTACAGGGAGAAACAGAGACAGAGACAGAGACAAACCTTTTACTACAGGGAGAAACAGAGACAGAGACAAACCCATTACTACAGGGAGAAACAGAGACGGAGACAACCCCTTTACAACAGGGAGAAAGAGAGACAGCAACAGAGACAGAAACAGAGACAGAGACAAACCCTTTACTACAGGGAGAAACAGAGACAGAGACAGAGACAAACCCTTTACTACAGGGAGAGACAGAGACAGAGACAGAAACAGAGACAGAGACAAACCCTTTACTACAGGTAGAAACAGAGACAGAGACAAACCCTTTACAACAGGGAGAAAGAGAGACAGAGACAGAGACAGAAACAGAGACAGAGACAAACCCTTTACTACAGGGAGAAACAGAGACAGAGACAGAGACAAACCCTTTACTACAGGGAGAGACAGAGACAGAGACAGAGACAGAGACAGAAACAGAGACAGAGACAAACCCTTTACTACAGGGAGAAACAGAGACAGAGACAGAGACAAACCTTTTACTACAGGGAGAAACAGAGACAGAGACAAACCCATTACTACAGGGAGAAACAGAGACGGAGACAACCCCTTTACTACAGGGAGAAACAGAGACAAATCCTTTACTACAGAGAGAGACAGAGACAGAAACAGAGACAGAGACAAACCCTTTACTACAGGGAGAAACAGAGACAGAGACAGAGACAGAGACAAACCCTTTACTACAGGGAGAAACAGAGACAGAGACAGAGACAAACCCTTTACTACAGGGAGAAACAGAAACAGAGACAGAGACAAACCCTTTACTACAGGGAGAAACAGAGACAGAGACAGAGACAAACCCTTTACTACAGGGAGAAACAGGGACAGAGACAAACCCTTTACTACAGGGGGAAACAGGGACAGAGACGACAGAAACAGAGACAGAGACAAACCCTTTACTACAGGGAGAAACAGAGACAGAGACAGAGACAAACCCTTTACTACAGGGAGAGACAGAGACAGAGACAGAGACATAAACAGAGACAGAGACAAACCCTTTACTACAGGGAGAAACAGAGACAGAGACAAACCCTTTACTACAGGGAGAGACAGAGACAAACCCTTTACTACAGGGAGAGACAGAGACAAACCCTTTACTACAGGGAGAGACAGAGACAAACCCATTACTACAGGGAGAAACAGAGACAGAGACAAACCCATTACTACAGGGAGAGACAGAGACAAACCCTTTATTACAGGGAGGAACAGAGACAAATCCTTTATTACAGGGGGAAACAGAGACAGAGACAGAGACAAACCCTTTACTACAGGGAGAAACAGAGACAGAGACAGAGACAAACCCTTTACTACAGGGGGAAACAGAGACAGAGACAAACCCTTTACTACAGGGAGAAACAGAGACAGAGACAAACCCTTTACTACAGGGAGAGACAGAGACAAACCCTTTACTACAGGGAGAGACAGAGACAAACCCATTACTACAGGGAGAAACAGAGACAGAGACAAACCCTTTACTACAGGGAGAGACAGAGACAAACCCTTTATTACAGGGAGGGACAGAGACAAATCCTTTATTACAGGGGGAAACAGAGACAGAGACAGAGACAAACCCTTTACTACAGGGAGAAACAGAGACAGAGACAGAGACAAACCCTTTACTACAGGGAGAGACAGAGACAGAGACAGAAACAGAGACAGAGACAAACCCTTTACTACAGGGAGAGACAGAGACAGAGACAAACCCTTTACTACAGGGAGAAACAGAGACAGAGATAAACCCATTACTACAGGGAGAAACAGAGACGGAGACAAACCCTTTACTACAGGGAGAAACAGAGACAAATCCTTTACTACAGGGAGAGACAGAGACAGAAACAGAGACAGAGACAAACCCTTTACTACAGGGAGCAACAGAGACAGAGACAGAGACAAACCCTTTACTACAGGGAGAAACAGAGACAGAGACAAACCCTTTACAACAGGGAGAAACAGAGACAGAGACAGAGACAGAAACAGAGACAGAGACAAACCCTTTACTACAGGGAGAAACAGAGACAGAGACAGAGACAAACCCTTTACTACAGGGAGAGACAGAGACAGAGACAGAAACAGAGACAGAGACAAACCCTTTACTACAGGGAGAGACAGAAACAGAGACAGAGACAAACCCTTTACTACAGGGAGAAACAGAGACAGAGACAGAGACAAACCTTTTACTACAGGGAGAAACAGAGACAGAGACAAACCCATTACTACAGGGAGAAACAGAGACGGAGACAACCCCTTTACAACAGGGAGAAAGAGAGACAGAGACAGAGACAGAAACAGAGACAGAGACAAACCCTTTACTACAGGGAGAAACAGAGACAGAGACAGAGACAAACCCTTTACTACAGGGAGAGACAGAGACAGAGAGACAGAGACAAACCCTTTACTACAGGTAGAAACAGAGACAGAGACAAACCCTTTACAACAGGGAGAAAGAGAGACAGAGACAGAGACAGAAACAGAGACAGAGACAAACCCTTTACTACAGGGAGAAACAGAGACAGAGACAGAGACAAACCCTTTACTACAGGGAGAGACAGAGACAGAGACAGAAACAGAGACAGAGACAAACCCTTTACTACAGGGAGAAACAGAGACAGAGACAGAGACAAACCTTTTACTACAGGGAGAAACAGAGACAGAGACAAACCCATTACTACAGGGAGAAACAGAGACGGAGACAACCCCTTTACTACAGGGAGAAACAGAGACAAATCCTTTACTACAGAGAGAGACAGAGACAGAAACAGAGACAGAGACAAACCCTTTACTACAGGGAGAAACAGAGACAGAGACAGAGACAGAGACAAACCCTTTACTACAGGGAGAAACAGAGACAGAGACAGAGACAAACCCTTTACTACAGGGAGAAACAGAAACAGAGACAGAGACAAACCCTTTACTACAGGGAGAAACAGAGACAGAGACAGAGACAAACCCTTTACTACAGGGAGAAACAGGGACAGAGACAAACCCTTTACTACAGGGGGAAACAGAGACAGAGACAAACTCTTTACTACAGGGAGAAACAGAGACAGAGACAAACCCTTTACAACAGGGAGAAACAGGGACAGAGACGACAGAAACAGAGACAGAGACAAACCCTTTACTACAGGGAGAAACAGAGACAGAGACAGAGACAAACCCTTTACTACAGGGAGAGACAGAGACAGAGACAGAACAGAGACAGAGACAAACCCTTTACTACAGGGAGAAACAGAGACAGAGACAAACCCTTTACTACAGGGAGAGACAGAGACAAACCCTTTACTACAGGGAGAGACAGAGACAAACCCTTTACTACAGGGAGAGACAGAGACAAACCCATTACTACAGGGAGAAACAGAGACAGAGACAAACCCTTTACTACAGGGAGAGAGACAAACCCTTTATTACAGGGAGGAACAGAGACAAATCCTTTATTACAGGGGGAAACAGAGACAGAGACAGAGACAAACCCTTTACTACAGGGAGAAACAGAGACAGAGACAGAGACAAACCCTTTACTACAGGGGGAAACAGAGACAGAGACAAACCCTTTACTACAGGGAGAAACAGAGACAGAGACAAACCCTTTACTACAGGGAGAGACAGAGACAAACCCTTTACAACAGGGAGAGACAGAGACAAACCCATTACTACAGGGAGAAACAGAGACAGAGACAAACCCTTTACTACAGGGAGAGACAGAGACAAACCCTTTATTACAGGGAGGGACAGAGACAAACCCTTTACTACAGGGAGAAACAGAGACAGAGACAGAGACAAACCCTTTACTACAGGGAGAGACAGAGACAGAGACAGAAACAGAGACAGAGACAAACCCTTTACTACAGGGAGAGACAGAGACAGAGACAAACCCTTTACTACAGGGAGAAACAGAGACAGAGACAAACCCTTTACAACAGGGAGAAACAGAGACAGAGACAGAGACAGAAACAGAGACAACCCCTTTACTACAGGGAGAGACAGAAACAGAGACAGAGACAAACCCTTTACTACAGGGAGAAACAGAGACAGAGACAGAGACAAACCTTTTACTACAGGGAGAAACAGAGACAGAGACAAACCCATTACTACAGGGAGAAACAGAGACGGAGACAACCCCTTTACAACAGGGAGAAAGAGAGACAGAGACAGAGACAGAAACAGAGACAGAGACAAACCCTTTACTACAGGGAGAAACAGAGACAGAGACAGAGACAAACCCTTTACTACAGGGAGAGACAGAGACAGAGACAGAAACAGAGACAGAGACAAACCCTTTACTACAGGTAGAAACAGAGACAGAGACAAACCCTTTACAACAGGGAGAAAGAGAGACAGAGACAGAGACAGAAACAGAGACAGAGACAAACCCTTTACTACAGGGAGAAACAGAGACAGAGACAGAGACAAACCCTTTACTACAGGGAGAGACAGAGACAGAGACAGAAACAGAGACAGAGACAAACCCTTTACTACAGGGAGAAACAGAGACAGAGACAGAGACAAACCTTTTACTACAGGGAGAAACAGAGACAGAGACAAACCCATTACTACAGGGAGAAACAGAGACGGAGACAACCCCTTTACTACAGGGAGAAACAGAGACAAATCCTTTACTACAGAGAGAGACAGAGACAGAAACAGAGACAGAGACAAACCCTTTACTACAGGGAGAAACAGAGACAGAGACAGAGACAGAGACAAACCCTTTACTACAGGGAGAAACAGAGACAGAGACAGAGACAAACCCTTTACTACAGGGAGAAACAGAAACAGAGACAGAGACAAACCCTTTACTACAGGGAGAAACAGAGACAGAGACAGAGACAAACCCTTTACTACAGGGAGAAACAGGGACAGAGACAAACCCTTTACTACAGGGGGAAACAGAGACAGAGACAAACCCTTTACTACAGGGAGAAACAGAGACAGAGACAAACCCTTTACAACAGGGAGAAACAGGGACAGAGACAGAAACAGAGACAGAGACAAACCCTTTACTACAGGGAGAAACAGAGACAGAGACAGAGACAAACCCTTTACTACAGGGAGAGACAGAGACAGAAACAGAGACAGAGACAAACCCTTTACTACAGGTAGAAACAGAGACAGAGACAAACCCTTTACAACAGGGAGAAAGAGAGACAGAGACAGAGACAGAAACAGAGACAGAGACAAACCCTTTACTACAGGGAGAAACAGAGACAGAGACAGAGACAAACCCTTTACTACAGGGAGAGACAGAGACAGAGACAGAAACAGAGACAGAGACAAACCCTTTACTACAGGGAGAAACAGAGACAGAGACAGAGACAAACCTTTTACTACAGGGAGAAACAGAGACAGAGACAAACCCATTACTACAGGGAGAAACAGAGACGGAGACAACCCCTTTACTACAGGGAGAAACAGAGACAAATCCTTTACTACAGAGAGAGACAGAGACAGAAACAGAGACAGAGACAAACCCTTTACTACAGGGAGAAACAGAGACAGAGACAGAGACAGAGACAAACCCTTTACTACAGGGAGAAACAGAGACAGAGACAGAGACAAACCCTTTACTACAGGGAGAAACAGAAACAGAGACAGAGACAAACCCTTTACTACAGGGAGAAACAGAGACAGAGACAGAGACAAACCCTTTACTACAGGGAGAAACAGGGACAGAGACAAACCCTTTACTACAGGGGGAAACAGAGACAGAGACAAACTCTTTACTACAGGGAGAAACAGAGACAGAGACAAACCCTTTACAACAGGGAGAAACAGGGACAGAGACGACAGAAACAGAGACAGAGACAAACCCTTTACTACAGGGAGAAACAGAGACAGAGACAGAGACAAACCCTTTACTACAGGGAGAGACAGAGACAGAGACAGAAACAGAGACAGAGACAAACCCTTTACTACAGGGAGAAACAGAGACAGAGACAAACCCTTTACTACAGGGAGAGACAGAGACAAACCCTTTACTACAGGGAGAGACAGAGACAAACCCTTTACTACAGGGAGAGACAGAGACAAACCCATTACTACAGGGAGAAACAGAGACAGAGACAAACCCTTTACTACAGGGAGAGACAGAGACAAACCCTTTATTACAGGGAGGAACAGAGACAAATCCTTTATTACAGGGGGAAACAGAGACAGAGACAGAGACAAACCCTTTACTACAGGGAGAAACAGAGACAGAGACAGAGACAAACCCTTTACTACAGGGGGAAACAGAGACAGAGACAAACCCTTTACTACAGGGAGAAACAGAGACAGAGACAAACCCTTTACTACAGGGAGAGACAGAGACAAACCCTTTACAACAGGGAGAGACAGAGACAAACCCATTACTACAGGGAGAAACAGAGACAGAGACAAACCCTTTACTACAGGGAGAGACAGAGACAAACCCTTTATTACAGGGAGGGACAGAGACAAATCCTTTATTACAGGGGGAAACAGAGACAGAGACAGAGACAAACCCTTTACTACAGGGAGAAACAGAGACAGAGACAGAGACAAACCCTTTACTACAGGGAGAGACAGAGACAGAGACAGAAACAGAGACAGAGACAAACCCTTTACTACAGGGAGAGACAGAGACAGAGACAAACCCTTTACTACAGGGAGAAACAGAGACAGAGACAAACCCTTTACAACAGGGAGAAACAGAGACAGAGACAGAGACAGAAACAGAGACAACCCCTTTACTACAGGGAGAGACAGAAACAGAGACAGAGACAAACCCTTTACTACAGGGAGAAACAGAGACAGAGACAGAGACAAACCTTTTACTACAGGGAGAAACAGAGACAGAGACAAACCCATTACTACAGGGAGAAACAGAGACGGAGACAACCCCTTTACAACAGGGAGAAAGAGAGACAGAGACAGAGACAGAAACAGAGACAGAGACAAACCCTTTACTACAGGGAGAAACAGAGACAGAGACAGAGACAAACCCTTTACTACAGGGAGAGACAGAGACAGAGACAGAAACAGAGACAGAGACAAACCCTTTACTACAGGTAGAAACAGAGACAGAGACAAACCCTTTACAACAGGGAGAAAGAGAGACAGAGACAGAGACAGAAACAGAGACAGAGACAAACCCTTTACTACAGGGAGAAACAGAGACAGAGACAGAGACAAACCCTTTACTACAGGGAGAGACAGAGACAGAGACAGAAACAGAGACAGAGACAAACCCTTTACTACAGGGAGAAACAGAGACAGAGACAGAGACAAACCTTTTACTACAGGGAGAAACAGAGACAGAGACAAACCCATTACTACAGGGAGAAACAGAGACGGAGACAACCCCTTTACTACAGGGAGAAACAGAGACAAATCCTTTACTACAGAGAGAGACAGAGACAGAAACAGAGACAGAGACAAACCCTTTACTACAGGGAGAAACAGAGACAGAGACAGAGACAGAGACAAACCCTTTACTACAGGGAGAAACAGAGACAGAGACAGAGACAAACCCTTTACTACAGGGAGAAACAGAAACAGAGACAGAGACAAACCCTTTACTACAGGGAGAAACAGAGACAGAGACAGAGACAAACCCTTTACTACAGGGAGAAACAGGGACAGAGACAAACCCTTTACTACAGGGGGAAACAGAGACAGAGACAAACCCTTTACTACAGGGAGAAACAGAGACAGAGACAAACCCTTTACAACAGGGAGAAACAGGGACAGAGACAGAAACAGAGACAGAGACAAACCCTTTACTACAGGGAGAAACAGAGACAGAGACAGAGACAAACCCTTTACTACAGGGAGAGACAGAGACAGAGACAGAAACAGAGACAGAGACAAACCCTTTACTACAGGGAGAAACAGAGACAGAGACAAACCCTTTACTACAGGGAGAGACAGAGACAAACCCTTTACTACAGGGAGAGACAGAGACAAACCCTTTACTACAGGGAGAGACAGAGACAAACCCATTACTACAGGGAGAAACAGAGACAGAGACAAACCCTTTACTACAGGGAGAGACAGAGACAAACCCTTTATTACAGGGAGGAACAGAGACAAATCCTTTATTACAGGGGGAAACAGAGACAGAGACAGAGACAAACCCTTTACTACAGGGAGAAACAGAGACAGAGACAAACCCTTTACTACAGGGGGAAACAGAGACAGAGACAAACCCTTTACTACAGGGAGAAACAGAGACAGAGACAAACCCTTTACTACAGGGAGAAACAGAGACATAGACAGAGACAAACCCTTTACTACAGGGAGGAAAAGAGACAGAGACAGAGACAAACCCTTTACTACAGGGAGAAACAGAGACAGAGACAAACCCTTTACTACAGGGAGAAACAGAGACAAAGACAGAGACAAACCCTTTACTACAGGGAGAAACAGAGACAAAGACAGAGACAACCCCTTTACTACAGGGAGAAACAGAGACAGAGACAGAGACAAACCTTTTACTACAGGGAGAAACAGAGACAGAGACAAACCCTTTACTACAGGGAGAAACAGAGACGGAGACAAACCCTTTACTACAGGGAGAAACAGAGACAGAGACAAACCCTTTACATCAGGGAGAAACAGAGACAGAGACAGAGACAAACCCTTTACTACAGGGAGAAACAGAGACAGAGACAGAGACAGAAACAGAGACAGAGACAAACCCTTTACTACAGGGAGAAACAGAGACAGAGACAGAGACAAACCCTTTACTACAGGGAGAGACAGAGACAGAGACAGAAACAGAGACAGAGACAAACCCTTTACTACAGGGAGAAACAGAGACAGAGACAAACCCTTTACAACAGGGAGAAACAGGGACAGAGACAGAAACAGAGACAGAGACAAACCCTTTACTACAGGGAGAAACAGAGACAGAGACAAACCCTTTACTACAGGGAGAGACAGAGACAAACCCTTTACTACAGGGAGAGACAGAGACAAACCCTTTACTACAGGGAGAGACAGAGACAAACCCATTACTACAGGGAGAAACAGAGACAGAGACAAACCCTTTACTACAGGGAGAGACAGAGACAAACCCTTTATTACAGGGAGGAACAGAGACAAATCCTTTATTACAGGGGGAAACAGAGACAGAGACAGAGACAAACCCTTTACTACAGGGAGAAACAGAGACAGAGACAAACCCTTTACTACAGGGGGAAACAGAGACAGAGACAAACCCTTTACTACAGGGAGAAACAGAGACAGAGACAAACCCTTTACTACAGGGAGAAACAGAGACATAGACAGAGACAAACCCTTTACTACAGGGAGGAAAAGAGACAGAGACAGAGACAAACCCTTTACTACAGGGAGAAACAGAGACAGAGACAAACCCTTTACTACAGGGAGAAACAGAGACAAAGACAGAGACAAACCCTTTACTACAGGGAGAAACAGAGACAAAGACAGAGACAACCCCTTTACTACAGGGAGAAACAGAGACAGAGACAGAGACAAACCTTTTACTACAGGGAGAAACAGAGACAGAGACAAACCCTTTACTACAGGGAGAAACAGAGACGGAGACAAACCCTTTACTACAGGGAGAAACAGAGACAGAGACAAACCCTTTACATCAGGGAGAAACAGAGACAGAGACAGAGACAAACCCTTTACTACAGGGAGAAACAGAGACAGAGACAGAGACAGAAACAGAGACAGAGACAAACCCTTTACTACAGGGAGAAACAGAGACAGAGACAGAGACAAACCCTTTACTACAGGGAGAGACAGAGACAGAGACAGAAACAGAGACAGAGACAAACCCTTTACTACAGGGAGAGACAGAGACAGAGACAAACCCTTTACTACAAGGAGAGACAGAGACAGAGACAGAAACAGAGACAGAGACAAACCCTTTACTACAGGGAGAAACAGAGACAGAGACAGAGACAAACCCTTTACTACAGGGAGAAACAGAGACAGAGACAAACCCATTACTACAGGGAGAAACAGAGACGGAGACAAACCCTTTACTACAGGGAGAAACAGAGACAAATCCTTTACTACAGGGAGAGACAGAGACAGAAACAGAGACAGAGACAAACCCTTTACTACAGGGAGAAACAGAGACAGAGACCGAGACAAACCCTTTACTACAGGGAGAAACAGAGACAAATCCTTTACTACAGGGAGAGACAGAGACAGAAACAGAGACAGAGACAAACCCTTTACTACAGGGAGAAACAGAGACAGAGACAGAGACAAACCTTTTACTACAGGGAGAAACAGAGACAGAGACAAACCCTTTACTACAGGGAGAAACAGAGACGGAGACAAACCCTTTACTACAGGGAGAAACAGAGACAGAGACAAACCCTTTACATCAGGGAGAAACAGAGACAGAGACAGAGACAAACCCTTTACTACAGGGAGAAACAGAGACAGAGACAGAGACAGAAACAGAGACAGAGACAAACCCTTTACTACAGGGAGAAACAGAGACAGAGACAGAGACAAACCCTTTACTACAGGGAGAGACAGAGACAGAAACAGAGACAGAGACAAACCCTTTACTACAGGGAGAGACAGAGACAGAGACAAACCCTTTACTACAGGGAGAAACAGAGACAGAGATAAACACATTACTACAGGGAGAAACAGAGACGGAGACAAACCCTTTACTACAGGGAGAAACAGAGACAAATCCTTTACTACAGGGAGAGACAGGGACAGAAACAGAGACAGAGACAAACCCTTTACTACAGGGAGAAACAGAGACAGAGACAGAGACAAACCCTTTACTACAGGGAGAAACAGAGACAGAGACAAACCCTTTACAACAGGGAGAAACAGAGACAGAGACAGAGACAGAAACAGAGACAGAGACAAACCCTTTACTACAGGGAGAAACAGAGACAGAGACAGAGACAAACCCTTTACTACAGGGAGAGACAGAGACAGAGACAGAAACAGAGACAGAGACAAACCCTTTACTACAGGGAGAGACAGAGACAGAGACAGAGACAGAAACAGAGACAGAGACAAACCCTTTACTACAGGGAGAAACAGAGACAGAGACAGAGACAAACCTTTTACTACAGGGAGAAACAGAGACAGAGACAAACCCATTACTACAGGGAGAAACAGAGACGGAGACAACCCCTTTACAACAGGGAGAAAGAGAGACAGCAACAGAGACAGAAACAGAGACAGAGACAAACCCTTTACTACAGGGAGAAACAGAGACAGAGACAGAGACAAACCCTTTACTACAGGGAGAGACAGAGACAGAGACAGAAACAGAGACAGAGACAAACCCTTTACTACAGGTAGAAACAGAGACAGAGACAAACCCTTTACAACAGGGAGAAAGAGAGACAGAGACAGAGACAGAAACAGAGACAGAGACAAACCCTTTACTACAGGGAGAAACAGAGACAGAGACAGAGACAAACCCTTTACTACAGGGAGAGACAGAGACAGAGACAGAGACAGAAACAGAGACAGAGACAAACCCTTTACTACAGGGAGAAACAGAGACAGAGACAGAGACAAACCTTTTACTACAGGGAGAAACAGAGACAGAGACAAACCCATTACTACAGGGAGAAACAGAGACGGAGACAACCCCTTTACTACAGGGAGAAACAGAGACAAATCCTTTACTACAGAGAGAGACAGAGACAGAAACAGAGACAGAGACAAACCCTTTACTACAGGGAGAAACAGAGACAGAGACAGAGACAGAGACAAACCCTTTACTACAGGGAGAAACAGAGACAGAGACAGAGACAAACCCTTTACTACAGGGAGAAACAGAAACAGAGACAGAGACAAACCCTTTACTACAGGGAGAAACAGAGACAGAGACAGAGACAAACCCTTTACTACAGGGAGAAACAGGGACAGAGACAAACCCTTTACTACAGGGGGAAACAGGGACAGAGACGACAGAAACAGAGACAGAGACAAACCCTTTACTACAGGGAGAAACAGAGACAGAGACAGAGACAAACCCTTTACTACAGGGAGAGACAGAGACAGAGACAGAGACATAAACAGAGACAGAGACAAACCCTTTACTACAGGGAGAAACAGAGACAGAGACAAACCCTTTACTACAGGGAGAGACAGAGACAAACCCTTTACTACAGGGAGAGACAGAGACAAACCCATTACTACAGGGAGAAACAGAGACAGAGACAAACCCATTACTACAGGGAGAGACAGAGACAAACCCTTTATTACAGGGAGGAACAGAGACAAATCCTTTATTACAGGGGGAAACAGAGACAGAGACAGAGACAACCCCTTTACTACAGGGAGAAACAGAGACAGAGACAGAGACAAACCCTTTACTACAGGGGGAAACAGAGACAGAGACAAACCCTTTACTACAGGGAGAAACAGAGACAGAGACAAACCCTTTACTACAGGGAGAGACAGAGACAAACCCTTTACTACAGGGAGAGACAGAGACAAACCCATTACTACAGGGAGAAACAGAGACAGAGACAAACCCTTTACTACAGGGAGAGACAGAGACAAACCCTTTATTACAGGGAGGGACAGAGACAAATCCTTTATTACAGGGGGAAACAGAGACAGAGACAGAGACAAACCCTTTACTACAGGGAGAAACAGAGACAGAGACAGAGACAAACCCTTTACTACAGGGAGAGACAGAGACAGAGACAGAAACAGAGACAGAGACAAACCCTTTACTACAGGGAGAGACAGAGACAGAGACAAACCCTTTACTACAGGGAGAAACAGAGACAGAGATAAACCCATTACTACAGGGAGAAACAGAGACGGAGACAAACCCTTTACTACAGGGAGAAACAGAGACAAATCCTTTACTACAGGGAGAGACAGAGACAGAAACAGAGACAGAGACAAACCCTTTACTACAGGGAGCAACAGAGACAGAGACAGAGACAAACCCTTTACTACAGGGAGAAACAGAGACAGAGAAAAACCCTTTACAACAGGGAGAAACAGAGACAGAGACAGAGACAGAAACAGAGACAGAGACAAACCCTTTACTACAGGGAGAAACAGAGACAGAGACAGAGACAAACCCTTTACTACAGGGAGAGACAGAGACAGAGACAGAAACAGAGACAGAGACAAACCCTTTACTACAGGGAGAGACAGAAACAGAGACAGAGACAAACCCTTTACTACAGGGAGAAACAGAGACAGAGACAGAGACAAACCTTTTACTACAGGGAGAAACAGAGACAGAGACAAACCCATTACTACAGGGAGAAACAGAGACGGAGACAACCCCTTTACAACAGGGAGAAAGAGAGACAGAGACAGAGACAGAAACAGAGACAGAGACAAACCCTTTACTACAGGGAGAAACAGAGACAGAGACAGAGACAAACCCTTTACTACAGGGAGAGACAGAGACAGAAACAGAGACAGAGACAAACCCTTTACTACAGGTAGAAACAGAGACAGAGACAAACCCTTTACAACAGGGAGAAAGAGAGACAGAGACAGAGACAGAAACAGAGACAGAGACAAACCCTTTACTACAGGGAGAAACAGAGACAGAGACAGAGACAAACCCTTTACTACAGGGAGAGACAGAGACAGAGACAGAGACAGAAACAGAGACAGAGACAAACCCTTTACTACAGGGAGAAACAGAGACAGAGACAGAGACAAACCTTTTACTACAGGGAGAAACAGAGACAGAGACAAACCCATTACTACAGGGAGAAACAGAGACGGAGACAACCCCTTTACTACAGGGATTACTACAGGGAGAAACAGAGACAAATCCTTTACTACAGAGAGAGACAGAGACAGAAACAGAGACAGAGACAAACCCTTTACTACAGGGAGAAACAGAGACAGAGACAGAGACAGAGACAAACCCTTTACTACAGGGAGAAACAGAGACAGAGACAGAGACAAACCCTTTACTACAGGGAGAAACAGAAACAGAGACAGAGACAAACCCTTTACTACAGGGAGAAACAGAGACAGAGACAGAGACAAACCCTTTACTACAGGGAGAAACAGGGACAGAGACAAACCCTTTACTACAGGGGGAAACAGAGACAGAGACAAACTCTTTACTACAGGGAGAAACAGAGACAGAGACAAACCCTTTACAACAGGGAGAAACAGGGACAGAGACGACAGAAACAGAGACAGAGACAAACCCTTTACTACAGGGAGAAAGAGAGACAGAGACAGAGACAGAAACAGAGACAGAGACAAACCCTTTACTACAGGGAGAAACAGAGACAGAGACAAACCCTTTACTACAGGGAGAGACAGAGACAGAGACAGAGACAGAAACAGAGACAGAGACAAACCCTTTACTACAGGGAGAAACAGAGACAGAGACAAACCCTTTACTACAGGGAGAGACAGAGACAAACCCTTTACTACAGGGAGAGACAGAGACAAACCCTTTACTACAGGGAGAGACAGAGACAAACCCATTACTACAGGGAGAAACAGAGACAGAGACAAACCCTTTACTACAGGGAGAGACAGAGACAAACCCTTTATTACAGGGAGGAACAGAGACAAATCCTTTATTACAGGGGGAAACAGAGACAGAGACAGAGACAAACCCTTTACTACAGGGAGAAACAGAGACAGAGACAGAGACAAACCCTTTACTACAGGGGGAAACAGAGACAGAGACAAACCCTTTACTACAGGGAGAAACAGAGACAGAGACAAACCCTTTACTACAGGGAGAGACAGAGACAAACCCTTTACTACAGGGAGAGACAGAGACAAACCCATTACTACAGGGAGAAACAGAGACAGAGACAAACCCTTTACTACAGGGAGAGACAGAGACAAACCCTTTATTACAGGGAGGGACAGAGACAAATCCTTTATTACAGGGGGAAACAGAGACAGAGACAGAGACAAACCCTTTACTACAGGGAGAAACAGAGACAGAGACAGAGACAAACCCTTTACTACAGGGAGAGACAGAGACAGAGACAGAAACAGAGACAGAGACAAACCCTTTACTACAGGGAGAGACAGAGACAGAGACAAACCCTTTACTACAGGGAGAAACAGAGACAGAGACAAACCCTTTACAACAGGGAGAAACAGAGACAGAGACAGAGACAGAAACAGAGACAACCCCTTTACTACAGGGAGAGACAGAAACAGAGACAGAGACAAACCCTTTACTACAGGGAGAAACAGAGACAGAGACAGAGACAAACCTTTTACTACAGGGAGAAACAGAGACAGAGACAAACCCATTACTACAGGGAGAAACAGAGACGGAGACAACCCCTTTACAACAGGGAGAAAGAGAGACAGAGACAGAGACAGAAACAGAGACAGAGACAAACCCTTTACTACAGGGAGAAACAGAGACAGAGACAGAGACAAACCCTTTACTACAGGGAGAGACAGAGACAGAGACAGAAACAGAGACAGAGACAAACCCTTTACTACAGGTAGAAACAGAGACAGAGACAAACCCTTTACAACAGGGAGAAAGAGAGACAGAGACAGAGACAGAAACAGAGACAGAGACAAACCCTTTACTACAGGGAGAAACAGAGACAGAGACAGAGACAAACCCTTTACTACAGGGAGAGACAGAGACAGAGACAGAAACAGAGACAGAGACAAACCCTTTACTACAGGGAGAAACAGAGACAGAGACAGAGACAAACCTTTTACTACAGGGAGAAACAGAGACAGAGACAAACCCATTACTACAGGGAGAAACAGAGACGGAGACAACCCCTTTACTACAGGGAGAAACAGAGACAAATCCTTTACTACAGAGAGAGACAGAGACAGAAACAGAGACAGAGACAAACCCTTTACTACAGGGAGAAACAGAGACAGAGACAAACCCTTTACTACAGGGAGAAACAGAGACATAGACAGAGACAAACCCTTTACTACAGGGAGGAAAAGAGACAGAGACAGAGACAAACCCTTTACTACAGGGAGAAACAGAGACAGAGACAAACCCTTTACTACAGGGAGAAACAGAGACAAAGACAGAGACAAACCCTTTACTACAGGGAGAAACAGAGACAAAGATAGAGACAACCCCTTTACTACAGGGAGATACAGAGACAAACCCTTTACTACAGGGAGAAACAGAGACAAAGACAGAGACAAACCCTTTACTACAGGGAGAAACAGAGACAAAGACAAACCCTTTACTACAGGGAGAAACAGAGACAAAGACAAATCCTTTACTACAGGGAGAAACAGAGACAGAGACAGAGACAAACCCTTTACTACAGGGAGAAACAGAGACAGAGACAGAGACAAACCCTTTACTACAGGGAGAAACAGAGACAGAGACAAACCCTTTACTACAGGGAGAAACAGAGACAGAGACAGAGACAAACCCTTTACTACAGGGAGAAACAGAGACAGAGACAAAGACAAACCCTTTACTACAGGGGGAAACAGAGACAGAGACAAACCCTTTACTACAGGGGGAAACAGAAACAGAGACAAACCCTTTACTACAGGGAGGAACAGAGACAGAGACAGACAAACCCTTTACTACAGGGAGAAACAGAGACAGAGACAAACCCATTACTACAGGGAGAAACAGAGACAGAGACAAACCCTTTACTACAGGGAGAGACAGAGACAGAGACAGAGACAAACCCTTTACTACAGGGGGAAACAGAGACAGAGACAGAGACAAACCCTTTACTACAGGGAGAAACAGAGACAGAGACAAACCCTTTACTACAGGGAGAAACAGGGACAGAGACAAACCCTTTACTACAGGGGGAAACAGAGACAGAGACAAACCCTTTACTACAGGGAGAAACAGAGACAGAGACAAACCCTTTACAACAGGGAGAAACAGGGACAGAGACAGAAACAGAGAAAGAGACAAACCCTTTACTACAGGGAGAAACAGAGACAGAGACAGAGACAAACCCTTTACTACAGGGAGAGACAGAGACAGAGACAGAAACAGAGACAGAGACAAACCCTTTACTACAGGGAGAGACAGAGACAAACCCTTTACTACAGGGAGAGACAGAGACAAACCCATTACTACAGGGAGAAACAGAGACAGAGACAAACCCTTTACTACAGGGAGAGACAGAGACAAACCCTTTATTACAGGGAGGAACAGAGACAAATCCTTAATTACAGGGGGAAACAGAGACAGAGACAGAGACAAACCCTTTACTACAGGGAGAAACAGAGACAGAGACAAACCCTTTACTACAGGGGGAAACAGAGACAGAGACAAACCCTTTACTACAGGGAGAAACAGAGACAGAGACAAACCCTTTACTACAGGGAGAAACAGAGACATAGACAGAGACAAACCCTTTACTACAGGGAGGAAAAGAGACAGAGACAGAGACAAACCCTTTACTACAGGGAGAAACAGAGACAGAGACAAACCCTTTACTACAGGGAGAAACAGAGACAAAGACAGAGACAAACCCTTTACTACAGGGAGAAACAGAGACAAAGACAGAGACAACCCCTTTACTACAGGGAGATACAGAGACAAACCCTTTACTACAGGGAGAAACAGAGACAAAGACAGAGACAAACCCTTTACTACAGGGAGAAACAGAGACAAAGACAAACCCTTTACTACAGGGAGAAACAGAGACAAAGACAAATCCTTTACTACAGGGAGAAACAGAGACAGAGACAGAGACAAACCCTTTACTACAGGGAGAAACAGAGACAGAGACAGAGACAAACCCTTTACTACAGGGAGAAACAGAGACAGAGACAAACCCTTTACTACAGGGAGAAACAGAGACAGAGACAGAGACAAACCCTTTACTACAGGGAGAAACAGAGACAGAGACAAAGACAAACCCTTTACTACAGGGGGAAACAGAGACAGAGACAAACCCTTTACTACAGGGGGAAACAGAAACAGAGACAAACCCTTTACTACAGGGAGGAACAGAGACAGAGACAGACAAACCCTTTACTACAGGGAGAAACAGAGACAGAGACAAACCCATTACTACAGGGAGAAACAGAGACAGAGACAAACCCTTTACTACAGGGAGAGACAGAGACAGAGACAGAGACAAACCCTTTACTACAGGGGGAAACAGAGACAGAGACAGAGACAAACCCTTTACTACAGGGAGAAACAGAGACAGAGACAAACCCTTTACTACAGGGAGAAACAGGGACAGAGACAAACCCTTTACTACAGGGGGAAACAGAGACAGAGACAAACCCTTTACTACAGGGAGAAACAGAGACAGAGACAAACCCTTTACAACAGGGAGAAACAGGGACAGAGACAGAAACAGAGACAGAGACAAACCCTTTACTACAGGGAGAAACAGAGACCGAGACAGAGACAAACCCTTTACTACAGGGAGAGACAGAGACAGAGACAGAAACAGAGACAGAGACAAACCCTTTACTACAGGGAGAGACAGAGACAAACCCTTTACTACAGGGAGAGACAGAGACAAACCCATTACTACAGGGAGAAACAGAGACAGAGACAAACCCTTTACTACAGGGAGAGACAGAGACAAACCCTTTATTACAGGGAGGAACAGAGACAAATCCTTTATTACAGGGGGAAACAGAGACAGAGACAGAGACAAACCCTTTACTACAGGGAGAAACAGAGACAGAGACAAACCCTTTACTACAGGGGGAAACAGAGACAGAGACAAACCCTTTACTACAGGGAGAAACAGAGACAGAGACAAACCCTTTACTACAGGGAGAAACAGAGACATAGACAGAGACAAACCCTTTACTACAGGGAGGAAAAGAGACAGAGACAGAGACAAACCCTTTACTACAGGGAGAAACAGAGACAGAGACAAACCCTTTACTACAGGGAGAAACAGAGACAAAGACAGAGACAAACCCTTTACTACAGGGAGAAACAGAGACAAAGACAGAGACAACCCCTTTACTACAGGGAGATACAGAGACAAACCCTTTACTACAGGGAGAAACAGAGACAAAGACAGAGACAAACCCTTTACTACAGGGAGAAACAGAGACAAAGACAAACCCTTTACTACAGGGAGAAACAGAGACAAAGACAAATCCTTTACTACAGGGAGAAACAGAGACAGAGACAGAGACAAACCCTTTACTACAGGGAGAAACAGAGACAGAGACAGAGACAAACCCTTTACTACAGGGAGAAACAGAGACAGAGACAAACCCTTTACTACAGGGAGAAACAGAGACAGAGACAGAGACAAACCCTTTACTACAGGGAGAAACAGAGACAGAGACAAAGACAAACCCTTTACTACAGGGGGAAACAGAAACAGAGACAAACCCTTTACTACAGGGGGAAACAGAAACAGAGACAAACCCTTTACTACAGGGAGGAACAGAGACAGAGACAGACAAACCCTTTACTACAGGGAGAAACAGAGACAGAGACAAACCCATTACTACAGGGAGAAACAGAGACAGAGACAAACCCTTTACTACAGGGAGAGACAGAGACAGAGACAGAGACAAACCCTTTACTACAGGGGGAAACAGAGACAGAGACAAACCCTTTACTACAGGGAGAAACAGAGACAGAGACAGAGACAAACCCTTTACTACAGGTAGAAACAGGGACAGAGACAAACCCTTTACTACAGTGGGAAACAGAGACAGAGACAAACCCTTTACTACAGGGAGAAACAGAAACAGAGACAGAGACAAACCCTTTACTACAGGGAGAAACAGAGACAGAGACAGAGACAAACCCTTTACTACAGGGAGAAACAGGGACAGAGACAAACCCTTTACTACAGGGGGAAACAGAGACAGAGACAAACCCTTTACTACAGGGAGAAACAGAGACAGAGACAAACCCTTTACAACAGGGAGAAACAGGGACAGAGACAGAAACAGAGACAGAGACAAACCCTTTACTACAGGGAGAAACAGAGACAGAGACAGAGACAAACCCTTCACTACAGGGAGAGACAGAGACAGAGACAGAAACAGAGACAGAGACAAACCCTTTACTACAGGGAGAAACAGAGACAAACCCTTTACTACAGGGAGAGACAGAGACAAACCCTTTACTACAGGGAGAGACAGAGACAAACCCATTACTACAGGGAGAAACAGAGACAAAGACAGAGACAGAGACAAACCCTTTACTACAGGGGGAAACAGAGACAGAGACAAACCCTTTACTACAGGGAGAAACAGAGACAGAGACAAACCCTTTACAACAGGGAGAAACAGGGACAGAGACAGAAACAGAGACAGAGACAAACCCTTTACTACAGGGAGAAACAGAGACAGAGACAGAGACAAACCCTTCACTACAGGGAGAGACAGAGACAGAAACAGAGACAGAGACAAACCCTTTACTACAGGGAGAAACAGAGACAAACCCTTTACTACAGGGAGAGACAGAGACAAACCCATTACTACAGGGAGAGACAGAGACAAACCCATTACTACAGGGAGAAACAGAGACAAACCCTTTACTACAGGGAGAAACAGAGACAGAGACAAACCCTTTACTACAGGGAGAAACAGAGACAAACCCTTTACTACAGGGAGAGACAGAGACAAACCCTTTACTACAGGGAGAGACAGAGACAAACCCTTTACTACAGGGAGAGACAGAGACAAACCCTTTACTACAGGGATAAACAGAGACAAACCCTTTATTACAGTGAGGAACAGAGACAAATCCTTTATTACAGGGGGAAACAGAGACAGAGACAGAGACAAACCCTTTACTACAGGGAGAAACAGAGACAGAGACAGAGACAAACCCTTTACTACAGGGGGAAACAGAGACAGAGACAAACCCTTTACTACAGGGAGAAACAGAGACAGAGACAAACCCTTTACTACAGGGAGAAACAGAGACATAGACAGAGACAAACCCTTTACTACAGGGAGGAACAGAGACAGAGACAGAGACAAACCCTTTACTACAGGGAGAAACAGAGACAGAGACAAACCCTTTACTACAGGGAGAAACAGAGACAAAGACAGAGACAAACCCTTTACTACAGGGAGAAACAGAGACAAAGACAGAGACAACCCCTTTACTACAGGGAGAAACAGAGACAAACCCTTTACTACAGGGAGAGACAGAGACAAACCCTTTACTACAGGGAGAAACAGAGACAAAGACAGAGACAAACCCTTTACTACAGGGAGAAACAGAGACAAAGACAAACCCTTTACTACAGGGAGAAACAGAGACAAAGACAAATCCTTTACTACAGGGAGAAACAGAGACAGAGACAGAGACAAACCCTTTACTACAGGGAGAAACAGAGACAGAGACAAACCCTTTACTACAGGGAGAAACAGAGACAGAGACAGAGACAAACCCTTTACTACAGGGGGAAACAGAGACAGAGACAAACCCTTTACTACAGGGAGAAACAGAGACAGAGACAAACCCTTTACTACAGGGAGAAACAGAGACAGAGACAGACAAACCCTTTACTACAGGGAGAAACAGAGAAAGAGACAAACCCTTTACTACAGGGAGAGACAGAGACAGAGACAGAGACAAACCCTTTACTACAGGGGGAAACAGAGACAGAGACAAACCCTTTACTACAGGGAGAAACAGAGACAGAGACAGAGACAAACCCTTTACTACAGGGGGAAACAGAGACAGAGACAATTCCTTTACTACAGGGAGAAACAGAGACAGAGACAAACCCTTTACTACAGGGAGAAACAGAGACAGAGACAAACCTGTCTCTGGTGTTACTAACAGACTGTACAGCTGCAAGTAGAGATTGGTGTTACTAACAGACTAAACCAGTTAAATATCTTACATGTGATGAAATGTTTTCCACACACATAGCTACGTGTAGTCTACATGGACACCGGGTCCCCACAGTCCCCACTCTCCCACTCCGAATAGCCTGAAGAGACACCGGGTCCCCACAGTTCCCACTCTCCCACTCCGAATAGCCTGAAGAGACACCGGGTCCCCACAGTTCCCACTCTCCCACTCCGAATAGCCTGAAGAGACACCGGGTCCCCACAGTTCCCACTCTCCCACACCGAATAGCCTGAAGAGACACCGGGTCCCCACAGTTCCCACTCTCCCACGCCGAATAGCCTGAAGAGACACCGGGTCCCCACAGTTCCCACTCTCCCACGCCGAATAGCCTGAAGAGACACCGGGTCCCCACAGTTCCCACTCTCCCACACCGAATAGCCTGAAGAGACACCGGGTCCCCACAGTTCCCACTCTCCCACCCCGAATAGCCTGAAGAGACACCGGGTCCCCACAGTTCCCACTCTCCCACGCCGAATAGCCTGAAGAGACACCGGGTCCCCACAGTTCCCACTCTCCCACACCGAATAGCCTGAAGAGACACCGGGTCCCCACAGTTCCCACTCTCCCACGCCGAATAGCCTGAAGAGACACCGGGTCCCCACAGTTCCCACTCTCCCACACCGAATAGCCTGAAGAGACACCGGGTCCCCACAGTTTCCACTCCCTCACTCCGAATAGCCTGAAGAGACACCGGGTCCCCACAGTTCCCACTCTCCCACTCCGAATAGCCTGAAGAGACACCGGGTCCCCACAGTTCCCACTCTCCCACGCCGAATAGCCTGAAGAGACACCGGGTCCCCACAGTTCCCACTCTCCCACGCCGAATAGCCTGAAGAGACACCGGGTCCCCACAGTTCCCACTCTCCCACTCCCCACAGTTCCCACTCTCCCACTCCGAATAGCCTGAAGAGACACCGGGTCCCCACAGTTCCCACTCTCCCACACCGAATAGCCTGAAGAGACACCGGGTCCCCACAGTTCCCACTCTCCCACTCCGAATAGCCTGAAGAGACACCGGGTCCCCACAGTTCCCACTCTCCCACACCGAATAGCCTGAAGAGACACCGGGTCCCCACAGTTCCCACTCTCCCACGCCGAATAGCCTGAAGAGACACCGGGTCCCCACAGCTCCCACTCTCCCACGCCGAATAGCCTGAAGAGACACCGGGTCCCCACAGTTCCCACTCTCCCACACCGAATAGCCTGAAGAGACACCGGGTCCCCACAGTTCCCACTCTCCCACCCCGAATAGCCTGAAGAGACACTGGGTCCCCACAGTTCCCACTCTCCCACGCCGAATAGCCTGAAGAGACACCGGGTCCCCACAGTTCCCACTCTCCCACACCGAATAGCCTGAAGAGACACCGGGTCCCCACAGTTCCCACTCTCCCACGCCGAATAGCCTGAAGAGACACCGGGTCCCCACAGTTCCCACTCTCCCACACCGAATAGCCTGAAGAGACACCGGGTCCCCACAGTTTCCACTCCCTCACTCCGAATAGCCTGAAGAGACACCGGGTCCCCACAGTTCCCACTCTCCCACTCCGAATAGCCTGAAGAGACACCGGGTCCCTACAGTTCCCACTCTCCCACGCCGAATAGCCTGAAGAGACACCGGGTCCCCACAGTTCCCACTCTCCCACGCCGAATAGCCTGAAGAGACACCGGGTCCCCACAGTTCCCACTCTCCCACTCCCCACAGTTCCCACTCTCCCACTCCGAATAGCCTGAAGAGACACCGGGTCCCCACAGTTCCCACTCTCCCACACCGAATAGCCTAAAGAGACAC
Source organism: Oncorhynchus clarkii lewisi (assembly GCF_045791955.1). Classification (NCBI taxonomy): domain Eukaryota; kingdom Metazoa; phylum Chordata; class Actinopteri; order Salmoniformes; family Salmonidae; genus Oncorhynchus; species Oncorhynchus clarkii. Next base: position 4,872,572 of record NC_092154.1, on the reverse strand, counting down.
CGGGTCCCCACAGTTCCCACTCTCCCACTCCGAATAGCCTGAAGAGACACCGGGCTCTTTTCACAGCTTCTATAGGTTCTATGGCATTTGACCTGGTTACCATGGTTACATTGAACAACATTTTTTGGGGCATGTTTTTATTTATTTCTGTAGAACAAAAAAATTGACAATGAAGTTTGCTCTTTTACACTGGAGGTCAATGGGAAAGAATGTTTGTTTTCCTCCATTTGTGGTAATTTCCTTATTATTATGTTAATATCGACTCGGATTACAGTACCGGTCAAAAGTTTGTGTTCATCTACTCATTCAAGAGCTTTTCTTTATTTTTACGATGTTCTACATTGTAGGATAATAGTGAAGACATCAGAACTATAAAATAACACATATGGAACCATGTAGTAACCAAAAAAGTGTTAAACAATATATTTTATATTTGAGATTCTTCAAAGAATCTTTGCCTTGATGACATCTTTGCACACTCTTGTCATTCTCTCAACCAGTTTCACGTGGAATGCTTTTCCAACAATCTTGAAGGAGTTCCCACATATGCCTGTTGGCTGTTGGCTGCTTTTCCTTCACTCTGCGGTCCAACTCATCCTAAAACATCTCAATTGGGTTGAGGTCGGGTGATCGGATGCAGCGCTCCATCACTCTCCTTCTTGGTCAAATAGCCCTTACACAGCCTGGAGGTGTGTTTTGAAAAACAAATTGTCCTGTTGAAAAACAAATGATAGTCCCACTAAGCTCAAAACAGATTGGATGGCGTATCACTGCAGAATGCTGTGGTAGCCATGCTGGTTAAGTGTGCCATGAATTCAAAATAAATCACCGACAGTGTCACCAGAAAAGCACCCCTACACCATCACATCTCCTCCTCCATGCTTCACGATGGGAACCACACATGCAGAGATCATCCATTCACCTCTGCGTCTCATAAAGACAGTGGTTGGAACCAAAAATCTCATTTGGACTCATGAGACCAAAGGACAGATTTCCACCGGTCTAATGTCCATTGCTCATGTTTCTTGGCCCAAGCAAGTCTCTTCTTATTATTGGTGTACTTTAGTAGTGGTTTCTTTGCAGCAATTTGACCATGAAGGCCTGATTCACGCAGTCTCCTCTGAACAGTTGATGTTGAGATGTGTCTGTTACTTAAACTCTGTGAAGCATTTATTTGGGCTGTAATTTCTGAGGCTGGTAACTCTAATGAACTTATCCTCTGCAGCAGAGGTAACTCTGGGTCTTCCTTTCCTGTGGCGGTCCTCATTAGATCCAGTTTCATCAAAGCGCTTGATGGTTTTTGTGACTGCACTTGAAGAAACGTTCAAAGTTCTTTAAATGTTCCTGATTGACTGACCTTCATGTCTTAAAGTAATGATGGACTGTTGTTTCTCTTTGCTTATTTGAGCTGTTCTTGCCATAATATGGACTTGGTCTTTTACCAAATAGGACTCTCTTCTGACTTGGTCTTTTACCAAATAGGACTCTCTTCTGACTTGGTCTTTTACCAAATAGGACTCTCTTCCACCCCTACCTTGTTACAGCACAACTGATTGGCTCAAACGCATTAAGAAGGAAAGAAATTCCACAAATGAACTTTTAACAAGGTACACTTGTAGACATTGAAATGCATTCCAGGTGACAACCTTATGAAGCTGGTTGAGAGAATGCCAAGAGTGCGCAAAGCTGTCATCAAGACAAAAGGGTGGCTCTGAACAATCTCAAATATAAAATATATTTGGATTTGTTTAGCACTTTTTTGGTTACTACATGATTCCATATGTGTTATTTCATAGTTTTGATGTCTTCACTATTATTCTAGAATGTAGAAAATAGTAAAAATAAAGAAAAACCCTTGAATGAGTAGGTGTTTCCAATTGTTTTGACTGGTTCTGCATATGCCTAGTCATTCTGGCCTACAAACGTTTAGCCTACATCAAATGCTTTTTGACAGCATCCTCTCCCGTAGTAATTGTGCTATTCCAACAACTGGGAAAATAAACAAATACTAATCTAAAATAAACAAATAGCATTCTAAAATAAACAAATAACATTCTAAAATAAACAAATTATAATCTAAAATAAACAAATACTAATCTATAATAAACGAATAACAATCTAAAATAAACAAATTATAATCTAAAATAAACAAATACTAATCTATATTAAACGAATAACAATATAAAATAAACAAATTATAATCTAAAATAAACAAATACTAATCTATAATAAACGAATAACAATCTAAAATAAACAAATAATACTCTTTAATAAACATACAACAATCTAACAATACATAGAGAACCTCTAAGTTTGCAGCTCAAAGGAGACTTCCTGTACCTAACAGTTTGCAGCCCAAAGGAGACTTCCTGTACCTAACAGTTTTCAGCCCAAAGGAGACTTCCTGTACCTAACAGTTTGCAGCCCAAAGGAGACTTCCTGTACCTAACAGTTTGCAGCCCAAAGGAGACTTCCTGTACCTAACAGGAAGCAGCCCAAAGGAGACTTCCTGTACCTAACAGGAAGCAGCCCAAAGGAGACTTCCTGTACCTAACAGTTTGCAGCCCAAAGGAGACTTCCTGTACCTGCTTGTTGTTATACCCACTGAGAAGCTGGACCTGCGTTTTTATATACTGGGAGCAAAATGACGTCATAATTGCATTGAGACATGATGCAATAGTAGCCATGCCATTCCAAACACAAAAAAACTAAAAATATACAAAAAAATTGCGGAATATAAAGTAGCCTACCGGATGTAAGAAGACGATGAAAATCGGCCCAAAAATAGTAGTTGACCACATCGTAGACGGCTTGGCAAATTATAATATAATATACATAACATCAATACAGTATATATATATTATGATATAGATACCATTAATACAATATAGACATATTATAATATAAACAACATTAATAAAATATAGATATAGAATAATATAGATAACATTAATACAATATAGATATATAATAATATAGATAACATTAATACAATATAGATATATAATAATATAGATAACATGAATACAATATAGATATAAAATAATATAGATAACATTAATACAATATAAATATATAATAATATAGATAACATGAATACAATATAAATATATAATAATATAGATAACATTAATACAATACATATATATAATAACGTAGATAACATGAATGCAATATGGATATATTATAATATAGATATATTATAATATGAATAACATCAATACAATATAGATATATAATAATATAGATAACATTAATACGATATAGATATATAGTAATATAGATAACATCAATACATATAATATATATAATATTATAATATATTATGATATAGATAACATCAATATTATAATATAGACAGCGTCAATATTTGTCTGTTTTGGCTGCCACAATATCTCTGCCATGCAAAAGTACAATAATACTGACTCATATTCTGCTTCATAATATGCCAACCAGGCAACCTCCCAACCAGGCAACCTCCCAACAACCTCCCAACCAGGCAACCTCCCAATAACCTCCCAACCAGGCAACTTCCCAACCAGGCAACTTCCCAATAACCTCCCAACCAGGCAACCTCCCAATAACCTCCCAACCAGGCAACTTCCCAACCAGGCAACTTCCCAATAACCTCCCAACCAGGCAACCTCCCAACAACCTCCCAACCAGGCAACCTCCCAACCAGGCAACTTCCCAACCAGGCAACCTCCCAACCAGGCAACCTCCCAACAACCTCCCAACCAGGCAACTTCCCAACCAGGCAACTTCCCAACCAGGCAACCTCCCAACAACCTCCCAACCAGGCAACTTCCCAATAACCTCCCAACCAGGCAACTTCCCAACCAGGCAACCTCCCAACAACCTCCCAACCAGGCAACTTCCCAACCAGGCAACTTCCCAACCAGGCAACTTCCCAACCAGGCAACTTCCCAATAACCTCCCAACCAGGCAACCTCCCAACCAGGCAACTTCCCAACCAGGCAACCTCCCAACCAGGCAACCTCCCAACCAGGCAACCTCCCAACCAGGCAACTTCCCAACCAGGCAACCTCCCAACCAGGCAACCTCCCAACCAGGCAACCTCCCAACCAGGCAACCTCCCAACCAGGCAACTTCCCAACCAGGCAACTTCCCAATAACCTCCCAACCAGACAACCTCCCAACCAGGCAACCTCCCAACCAGGCAACTTCCCAACCAGGCAACCTCCCAATAACCTCCCAACCAGGCAACCTCCCAATAACCTCCCAACCAGGCAACTTCCCAACCAGGCAACTTCCCAAGCAGGCAACCTCCCAACTAGGCAACTTCCCAACCAGGCAACTTCCCAACCAGGCAACTTCCCAACCAGGCAACTTCCCAATAACCTCCCAACCAGGCAACTTCCCAATAACCTCCCAACCAGGCAACTTCCCAACCAGGCAACTTCCCAACCAGGCAACTTCCCAACCAGGCAACTTCCCAACCAGGCAACCTCCCAACAACCTCCCAACCAGGCAACCTCCCAATAACCTCCCAACCAGGCAACCTCCCAACCAGGCAACTTCCCAATAACCTCCCAACCAGGCAACTTCCCAATAACCTCCCAACCAGGCAACTTCCCAATAACCTCCCAACCAGGCAACTTCCCAATAACCTCCCAACCAGGCAACTTCCCAATAACCTCCCAACCAGGCAACTTCCCAATAACCTCCCAACCAGGCAACTTCCCAACCAGGCAACCTCCCAACAACCTCCCAACCAGGCAACCTCCCAATAACCTCCCAACCAGGCAACTTCCCAACCAGGCAACTTCCCAACCAGGCAACTTCCCAATAACCTCCCAACCAGGCAACTTCCCAATAACCTCCCAACCAGGCAACTTCCCAATAACCTCCCAACCAGGCAACTTCCCAACCAGGCAACTTCCCAACCAGGCAACTTCCCAATAACCTCCCAACCAGGCAACTTCCCAACCAGGCAACTTCCCAACCAGGCAACTTCCCAACCAGGCAACTTCCCAACCAGGCAACTTCCCAACCAGGCAACCTCCCAACAACCTCCCAACCAGGCAACTTCCCAACCAGGCAACTTCCCAATAACCTCCCAACCAGGCAACTTCCCAACCAGGCAACTTCCCAACCAGGCAACTTCCCAATAACCTCCCAACCAGGCAACTTCCCAATAACCTCCCAACCAGGCAACTTCCCAACCAGGCAACTTCCCAACCAGGCAACTTCCCAACCAGGCAACTTCCCAACCAGGCAACCTCCCAACAACCTCCCAACCAGGCAACCTCCCAATAACCTCCCAACCAGGCAACCTCCCAACCAGGCAACTTCCCAATAACCTCCCAACCAGGCAACTTCCCAATAACCTCCCAACCAGGCAACTTCCCAATAACCTCCCAACCAGGCAACTTCCCAATAACCTCCCAACTAGGCAACTTCCCAATAACCTCCCAACCAGGCAACTTCCCAATAACCTCCCAACCAGGCAACTTCCCAACCAGGCAACCTCCCAACAACCTCCCAACCAGGCAACCTCCCAATAACCTCCCAACCAGGCAACTTCCCAACCAGGCAACTTCCCAACCAGGCAACTTCCCAATAACCTCCCAACCAGGCAACTTCCCAATAACCTCCCAACCAGGCAACTTCCCAATAACCTCCCAACCAGGCAACTTCCCAACCAGGCAACCTCCCAACCAGGCAACTTCCCAATAACCTCCCAACCAGGCAATCTCCCAATAATCTCCCAACCTGTCAACCTCCCAACCCGGTAACCTCCCAACAACCTCCCAACCTGTCAACCTCCCAACAACCTCCCAACCTGTCAACCTCCCAACCCGGCAACCTCCCAACAACCTCCCAACCAGTCAACCTCGCAACAACCTCCCAACCAGGCAACCTCCCAACAACCTCCCAACCAGGCAACCTCACAACCAGTCAGCCTCCCAACCAGGCAACCTCCCAACAACCTCCCAACCAGGCAACCTCTCAACCAGGCAACCTCTCAACCAGGCACCCTCTCAACCAGTCAACTCCCAACAACCTCCCAACCATTCAACCTCCCAACCAGTCAACCTCCCAACATCTCCCAACAACCTCCCAACCAGGCATTCTACCAACAACCTCCCAACCAGGCAACCTCTCAACCAGTCAACCTCCCAACCAGGCAATCTCCCAACCAGGCATTCTCCCAACAACCTCCCAACCAGGCAACCTCTTATGCAAACCAGACGGCACAATTTTCTTGCTTTTTTATTTACGGATAGCCAGGGGCACATTCCAACACTCAGACATAATTTACAAACGAAGCATTTGTGTTTAGTGAGTCCGCCAGATCAGAGGCAGTAGATGACCAGGGATGTTCTCTGTTTAGTGAGTCCTCCAGATCAGAGGCAGTAGATGACCAGGGATGTTCTCTGTTTAGTGAGTCCTCCAGATCAGAGGCAGTAGGGATGACCAGGGATGTTCTCTGTTTAGTGAGTCCTCCAGATCAGAGACAGTAAGGATGACCAGGGATGTTCTCTGTTTAGTGAGTCCTCCAGATCAGAGACAGTAGGGATGACCAGGGTTGTTCTCTGTTTAGTGAGTCTGCCAGATCAGAGGCAGTAGGGATGACCAGGGATGTTCTCTGTTTAGTGAGTCTGCCAGATCAGAGACAGTAGGGATGACCAGGGATGTTCTCTGTTTAGTGAGTCTGCCAGATCAGAGACAGTAGGGATGACCAGGGATGTTCTCTGTTTAGTGAGTCCTCCAGATCAGAGACAGTAGGGATGACCAGGGATGTTCTCTGTTTAGTGAGTCCTCCAGATCAGAGACAGTAGGGATGACCAGGGATGTTCTCTGTTTAGTGAGTCCTCCAGATCAGAGACAGTAGGGATGACCAGGGTTGTTCTCTGTTTAGTGAGTCCTCCTGATCAGAGGCAGTAGGGATGACCAGGGATGTTCTCTGTTTAGTGAGTCCTCCAGATCAGAGACAGTAGGGATGACCAGGGATGTTCTCTGTTTAGTGAGTCCTCCAGATCAGAGACAGTAGGGATGACCAGGGTTGTTCTCTGTTTAGTGAGTCCTCCTGATCAGAGGCAGTAGGGATGACCAGGGATGTTCTCTGTTTAGTGAGTCCTCCAGATCAGAGGCATTAGGGATGACCAGGGATGTTCTCTGTTTAGTGAGTCCTCCAGATCAGAGGTAGTAGGGATGACCAGGGATGTTCTCTGTTTAGTGAGTCCGCCAGATCAGAGGCAGTAGATGACCAGGGATGTTCTCTTGATAAGTGTGTGAATTGGACCATTTTCCTGTCCTGCTAAGCCTTCAAAATGTAACGAGTACTTTTGGGTGTCAGGTCAAATATATGGAGTAAAAAGTACATGATTTTCTTTAGGAACGTTGTGAAGTAAAATTACAAAAAATTCAAAAATATAAATAGTAAAGTATAGTTCAGATACCCCCCCAAAAAAAGAATTAAGTAGTACTTTAAAGTTTTTTTTATTTAAGTACTTTACACCACTGGTGGTCACTGAGTTCCTCGTCAGCTATTCATACATGACTAATTAACAGTTAATTAACTGCAGTGTGATGATGTAGTTAATTAGCTAATTAGCCTTTAAATGTGCTGAACATTCTCCCCACTATCATCTGTCCTCTATACTGTGTGACTGATGTGGTGTCTAGTCACTATCATCTGTCCTCTATACTGTGTGACTGAAGTGGTGTCTAGTCACTATCATCTGTCCTCTATACTGTGTGACTGAAGTGGTGTCTAGTCACTATCATCTGTCCTCTATACTGTGTGACTGAAGTGGTGTCTAGTCACTATCATCTGTCCTCTATACTGTGTGACTGAAGTGGTGTCTAGTCACTATCATCTGTCCTCTATACTGTGTGACTGAAGTGGTGTCTAGTCACTATCATCTGTCCTCTATACTGTGTGACTGAAGTGGTGTCTAGTCACTATCATCTGTCCTCTATACTGTGTGACTGAAGTGGTGTCTAGTCACTATCATCTGTCCTCTATACTGTGTGACTGAAGTGGTGTCTAGTCACTATCATCTGTCCTCTATACTGTGTGACTGAAGTGGTGTCTAGTCACTATCATCTGTCCTCTATACTGTGTGACTGAAGTGGTGTCTAGTCACTATCATCTGTCCTCTATACTGTGTGACTGAAGTGGTGTCTAGTCACTATCATCTGTCCTCTATACTGTGTGACTGAAGTGGTGTCTAGTCACTATCATCTGTCCTCTATACTGTGTGACTGAAGTGGTGTCTAGTCACTATCATCTGTCCTCTATACTGTGTGACTGAAGTGGTGTCTAGTCACTATCATCTGTCCTCTATACTGTGTGACTGAAGTGGTGTCTAGTCACTATCATCTGTCCTCTATACTGTGTGACTGAAATGGTATCTAGTCTCCTATTGTGTCATTACTGTTCTATTGTTTCTTGGTAAATTCTGGAGCAATTCATGATGACAAGAGAAAATAGGACAGCACATAAAAAAAATAAATGGGGGGGGGCACCCATTCTTTAGCATAAACAAATAAGAATAACACGATAACTTTATTAATTTATTAAGCAATAATCTGTATCATCGTCCTACATGTGTGAATATAGAAAACCATATAGAAAACGTGTCATCTGTTTTAGTAGTAGTCAATTGACTATGGATGCAATTAGAACTCGGATCACTTCCTGTTATGTCATAACCGTACCTTTTGGGAAGCTAAAAAAACACCCTGGTTCGATAAGTCAGGTAAGACACAGTGATCAGGATATTTGCAAATGTAACGATCTTCTTCATCTGAGGAACAGGAAAGATCAGACCAAAACGCAGCGTGGTAAGTGTCCATGTTAAATTTAATATTACTAAACACGAAATGCAAAATAACAACGTGAAACAACGAAAATCGAAACCGTCCTATCAGGTGACACAACACAAAACAGGAAACAACTACCCACAAACACCAGGTGGGAACAGGCTACCTAAGTATGGTTCTCAATCAGAGACAACGATAGACAGCTGCCTCTGATTGGAGAACCATACATAAATAGAAAAACATAGAACAACAACCTAGAATGCCCACCCCAACTCACGCCCCGACCAAACCAAAATAGAGACATAAAAAAAGGAACTAAGGTCAGGGCGTGACAACAATAGGGTCAAAACCCAAAGGTACGAACAGACAAACAAGTCCCTCACTAAGAGGAAGGAGGACAATAATAACAAAAATAACATTTATTTTGGCATCTTTTGATGCTAATCCGACAGGTGAAACACCAGCATGCGCCCTCCAGTTGTCAACGTATGGAACCTGTCTTTACCATACTGTACAGTCATGGGTCATTAATGCGTTGGGGAATGGTCTGCTGTTTCATCCACAGCTACACGTGTCCAGAACTACTTCATATCATTTACACGTATTAACATTGCTTGGCTATATTCTATGGTTTGATTCGCAACATTTCACCTGGGATAACTACTTGAAGAATTATCTAATTATTTGTAGCAACCAAATTGGATCTTATTGACTGTACAAAAGCAATCTAAGGGGGAAGAGAATTAGAATAAGCAGAGCAACTAACTAAGGTGGAAGAGAATTATGATAAGCAGAACAACTAACTAAGGGGGAAGAGAATTATGATAAGCAGAACAACTAACTAAGGGGGAAGATAATTAGAATAAGCAGAACAACTAACTAAGGGGGAAGAGAATTATGATAAGCAGAGTAACTAACTAAGGTGGAAGAAAAGTATGATAAGCAGAACAACTAACTAAGGGGGAAGAGAATTATGATAAGCAGAACAACTAACTAAGGGGGAAGATAAGTATGATAAGCAGAACAACTAACTAAGGGGGAAGAGAATAATGATAAGCAGAACAACTAACTAAGGGGGAAGATAATTATGATACGCAGAACAACTAACTAAGGGGGAAGATAATTATGATAAGCAGAACAACTAACTAAGGGGGGAAGATAATTATGATAAGCAGAACAACTAACTAAGGGGGAAGAGAATAATGATGAGCAGAACAACTAACTAAATGGGAAGAGAATTATGATAAGCAGAACAACTAACTAAGGGGGAAGAGAATAATGATAAGCAGAACAACTAACTAAGGGGGAAGATAATTATGATAAGCAGAACAACTAACTAAGGGGGAAGAGATTAATGACAAGCAGAACAACTAACTAAGGGGGAAGATAATTATGATAAGCAGAACAACTAACTAAGGGGGAAGAGAATTATGTTAAGCAGAACAACTAACTAAGGTGGGAAGGGAATTATGATAAGCAGAACAACTAACTAAGTGGGAAGAGAATTATGATAAGCAGAACAACTAACTAAGTGGGAAGATAATTATGATAAGCAGAACAACTAACTAAGGGGGAAGAGAATTATGATAAGCAGAACAACTAACTAAGGGGGAAGAGAATTATGATAAGCAGAGCAACTAACTAAGGTGGGAAGAGAATTATGATAAGCAGAACAACTAACTAAGGTGGGAAGAGAATTATGATAAGCAGAACAACTAACTAAGGGGGGAAGAGAATTATGATAAGCAGAACAACTAACTAAGGTGGGAAGATAATTATTATAAGCAGAACAACTAACTAAGTGGGAAGAGAATTAGGAAAAACAAAAAGCTGAAAAATGACAGGATATTTAACCAAGAATAGAAGAGCAGGGAGGCCAGTTAGACAATGTCACAAATAACCTGCTCATGACAACTTGAGGACACAGATGGCCACAAGTGTTCTGCAACTGCAAACCAAGTATCTATGTGGCGAATGCTTTAACGTTAACTGAAACGTGTGTTAATTAGCATGACAGTATGCACAATCAACCTGCAGGAGAACGTTTGTCTGTTTTATGTGTGCATGACTGTGTTTGCTTAGCTGTGTGTTTGTGTGTGTGTGTTTGTGTTTGTGCACTTAGACTCAACTGTGTGTGTGTGTTTGTGTATTTGTGTGTGTGTGTGTGTGTGTGTGTGTGTGTGTGTGTGTGTGTGTGTGTGTGTGTGTGTGTGTGTGTGTGTGTGTGTGTGTGTGTGTGTGTGTGTGTGTGTTTGTGCATGCATGTGTGTCCTTTGCTCGATTAATTTGGCCGACTGGCATTGACAGTCGCTCCTCGCCGGTGGCAGTTAAGATAATGGCTTGTTCCGCCCAGAGTTCTGTCTTCATCGAGGAGGAGGAAGATGAGGAGGAGGAGGAGGAGGAGAGAAGGAAAGGAGGGATGAGGAGGAGAAGAAAAGGAGGAGGAGGAGAGAAGGAAAGGAGGAATGAGGAGGAGGGGAGGAGGAGAGAAGGAAAGGAGGGATGAGGAGGAGGGGAGGAGGAGAGAAGGAAAGGAGGAATGAGGAGGAGAGAAGGAAAGGAGGAATGAGGAGGAGGAGAGAAAGAAAGGAGGAATGAGGAGGAGGAGAAGGAGGAAAGGAGGAATGAGGAGGAGGGGAGGAGGAGAGAAGGAAAGGAGGGATGAGGAGGAGGGGAGGAGGAGAGAAGGAAAGGAGGGATGAGGAGGAGGGGAGGAGGAGAGAAGGAAAGGAAGGATGAGGAGGAGGAGAGAAGGAAAGAAGGGATGAGGAGGAGAAGAAAAGGAGGAGGAGGAGAGAAGGAAAGGAGGAATGAGGAGGAGAGAAGGAAAGGAGGGATGAGGAGGAGGGGAGGAGGAGAGAAGGAAAGGAGGGATGAGGAGGAGGGGAGGAGGAGAGAAGGAAAGGAAGGATGAGGAGGAGGAGAGAAGGAAAGAAGGGATGAGGAGGAGAAGAAAAGGAGGAGGAGGAGAGAAGGAAAGGAGGAATGAGGAGGAGAGAAGGAAAGGAGGGATGAGGAGGAGGGGAGGAGGAGAGAAGGAAAGGAGGAATGAGGAGGAGAGAAGGAAAGGAGGACTGAGGAGGAGGAGAGAAGGAAAGGAGGAATGAGGAGGAGGAGAAGGAGGAAAGGAGGAATGAGGAAAAGAAGAGAAGGAAAGGAGGAATGAGGAGAAGAGAAGGAAAGGAGGAATGAGGAGGAGAGAAGGAAAGGAGGAATGAGGAGGAGGAGGAGGGGGGAAGTTGACTTCTTCACTTTTCCCATCAAACCTCCATGATGTTGATAGATTGTAGCGATGGATGAAACTGCAAAAAATAGGGAGAGAGAAATAGATGCATGTGACTGTTGTTAAGCAGCGCTATCCTGTCCTGTCAGAGGAAGAGGACTGAGACATCATCTGTTACCAGTCCTGTCAGAGGAAGAGGACTGAGACATCACCTGTTACCAGTCCTGTCAGAGGAAGAGGACTGAGACATCACCTGTTACCAGTCCTGTCAGAGGAAGAGGACTGAGACATCACCTGTTACCAGTCCTGTCAGAGGAAGAGGACTGAGACATCACCTGTTACCAGTCCTGTCAGAGGAAGAGGACTGAGACATCACCTGTTACCAGTCCTGTCAGAGGAAGAGGACTGAGACATCATCTGTTACCAGTCCTGTAAGAGGAAGAGGACTGAGACATCATCTGTTACCAGTCCTGTCAGAGGAAGAGGACTGAGACATCACCTGTTACCAGTCCTGTCAGAGGAAGAGGACTGAGACATCACCTGTTACCAGTCCTGTCAGAGGAAGAGGACTGAGACATCATCTGTTACCAGTCCTGTCAGAGGAAGAGGACTGAGACATCATCTGTTACCAGTCCTGTCAGAGGAAGAGGACTGAGACATCATCTGTTACCAGTCCTGTCAGAGGAAGGGGACTGAGACATCACCTGTTACCAGTCCTGTCAGAGGAAGAGGACTGAGACATCACCTGTTACCAGTCCTGTCAGAGGAAGAGGACTGAGACATCACCTGTTACCAGTCCTGTCAGAGGAAGAGGACTGAGACATCATCTGTTACCAGTCCTGTCAGAGGAAGAGGACTGAGACATCATCTGTTACCAGTCCTGTCAGAGGAAGAGGACTGAGACATCATCTGTTACCAGTCCTGTAAGAGGAAGAGGACTGAGACATCATCTGTTACCAGTCCTGTCAGAGGAAGAGGACTGAGACTTCACCTGTTACCAGTCCTGTCAGAGGAAGAGGACTGAGACATCACCTGTTACCAGTCCTGTCAGAGGAAGAGGACTGAGACATCACCTGTTACCAGTCCTGTCAGAGGAAGAGGACTGAGACATCACCTGTTACCAGTCCTGTCAGAGGAAGAGGACTGAGACATCATCTGTTACCAGTCCTGTCAGAGGAAGAGGACTGAGACATCACCTGTTACCAGTCCTGTCAGAGGAAGAGGACTGAGACATCACCTGTTACCAGTCCTGTCAGAGGAAGAGGACTGAGACATCATCTGCATCCCAAATAGCACCCTATACACTACATAGTGCACTACTTTTGTCCAGGGTCCATAGGGTGTAGGGTGCCATTTGAGACACCCACTGCAGGAGGAGGTAGAGGGGGTGACATTATGTTTAAAATAACATGCTAATCTAATGACGTTGCCTCAGTTTACCAATCAGAGCATTTGTTGGGTATCTCTGTAGGAAAAGAGGAAGGTTCAAGAACGTGGATAAAATAACACTAACACATTGTCTCTGTCAGTAATCATACATATTCATGAATTGTTGCTGTTGTCAGAGCAGTTATGTTGTTTCCTGCTCTGTCCTTGTCAGTCTCAGCGATCTGTCCAGCCAACTTTGGTCTTTGACAGATAAAACCATCATCACCATTGATCACAATAAGTCATCGGTTAGTGAAGCCAGGCAAGAACACTTAGCGATGTCAGGCTAGATTGTTTAGGTGAGACGAGAAGGAAGGGAATCGATCTCCATAAAAGCCACTTTCCTATCCAGCCCCCCCCCCCCCCCCCTCTCGCATATCTACTACCTCTCCTATAGTGTTATCTACTACCTCTCCTATAGTGTTATCTACTACCTCTCCTATAGTGTTATCTACTACCTCTCCTATAGTGTTATCTACTACCTCTCCTATAGTGTTATCTACTACCTCTCCTATAGTGTTATCTACTACCTCTCCTATAGTGTTATCTACTACCTCTCCTATAGTGTTATCTACTACCTCTCCTATAGTGTTATCTACTACCTCTCCTATAGTGTTATCTACTACCTCTCCTATAGTGTTATCTACTACCTCTCCTATAGTGTTATCTACTACCTCTCCTATAGTGTTGTCTACTACCTCTCCTATAGTGTTATCTACTACCTCTCCTATAGTGTTATTTACTACCTCTCCTATAGTGTTATCTACTACCTCTCCTATAGTGTTATCTACTACCTCTCCTATAGTGTTATCTACTACCTCTCCTATAGTGTTGTCTACTACCTCTCCTATAGTGTTGTCTATGAAGCAGCAATATCCACACTAACATAGCAGTCAGAATGAATCTGTGTATTGGTCATTCTGAGTGGCTGTGGACAGTGGAAGGTAGCTATTCCCAATGTAGCCCATCAAGACAACACACACGAACACACGCAGACACACCGATTGACTTTCTGCAACGTTCTGACCTTAGTTCCTTTGTTTTGTCTTTGTTTTAGTATGGTCAGGGCGTGAGTTGGCGTGGGCAGTCTATGGGGTGGTGTACTTTCTGATGCAGATCTACCCTGGGGTGGTGTACTATCTGATGCAGATGACCCCTCTGATCGATTGGCTGGTGGCTTCAGTACAAAGACTAAGGATGCTCCCCAAAAAGCACCCTATTCCCCACGTAGCACATAGGCACTGTAGTGCGCTACACAGGGAGAATGAAAAGTAGTTCACTATACAGGGAATGAAAAGTAGTGCACTATACAGGGAATGACAAATAGTGCACTATAAAGGGAATGAAAAGTTGTGCACTATGCAGGGAATGAAAAGTAGTGCACTATGCAGGGAATGAAAAGTAGTGCACTATGCAGGGAATAGGGTGCTTAATATAACCTAATATCCAACGTTTTCAACAGAGAAGCTGTCTTCTTCAGGGTATAATAACAAACACTGCTGGGTCACTAGTTTATATAGTGTCAAAAGACACACACAGGTGTCTGTAATCATGGCTGGGTGTGGCCTGATATCATTGGTTAATTCTCAGATATAAAAATAACATACAGAAAGCATAAATGGATAGCATACAATCTAGATACAATTTGGCTCCATAGACCTAAAATGAATACATCGTCAGGTAGACAATGTGGTGCTAAATGTAGCACATGAAGTGATTGCTTACCACAGTGTGTGATACGTACTTGACTTAATGGCTTCAGTCCTCCGCTGTTCGTTCATTCATCCATACATCTCTCTATTTCTCTGTCTCTCTCTGTCTCTCTCTCTCTCTCTCTCTCTCCCCACCACCTCTCTCTCTCTCTCTCTCTCTCTGTCTCTCTCTCTCTCTCTCTCTCTCTGTCTCTCTCTCTCTCTCTCTCTGTCTCTCTCTCTCTATCTCTCTCTCTCTCTCCTCTCTGTCTCTCTCTATCTCTCTCTCTCTCTCCTCTCTCTCTCTGTCTCTCTCTGTCTCTCTCTCTCTCCTCTCTGTCTCCCTCTCTCTCTATCCTCTCTCTCTCTCCTCTCTCTCTCTCCTCTCTCTCTCTCCCTCTCTTTCTCTCCTCTCTCTCTCCCTCTCTCTCTCCCTCTCTCTCTCCTCTCTCTCCTCTCTCTCTCCTCTCTCTCTCACTCTCTCTCTCCTCTCTCTCTCTCTCTCTCTCTCTCTCTCTCTCTCTCTCTCTGTCTCTCTCTCTCTCCTCTCTGTCTCTCCTCTCTCTCTCTCTCTCTCTCTTTCTCTCTCTCTTTCTCTCCTCTCTCTCTCCCTCTTTCTCTCCTCTCTCTCTCTCCTCTCTCTCTCCCTCTCTCTCCTCTCTCTCTCCCTCTCTCTCTCCTCTCTCTCTCTCCTCTCTCTCTCCCTCTCTCTCTCCTCTCTCTCTCCCTCTCTCTCTCTCCTCTCTCTCTCTCCTCTCTCTCTCTCCTCTCTCTCTCTCTCTCTCCTCTCTCTCTCTCTCCTCTCTCTCCTCTCTCTCTCTCTCCTCTATCCTCTCTCCTCTCTCTCCTCTCTCTCTCCCTCTCTCTCTCTCTCTCTCCCCTCTCTCTCTCTCTCTCTCTCTCTCTCTCCAGTCATTCATCTATGTACCTTGCTCCGTAGCAGTCCTCCAGAGCAGTGTTCTGGAGTGCTCGCCATCGACGGCGGTTTGACCTTGTCTTTACCGGAGCTGGAGTCGTTGTCCTTGATGATGTCATACTGCCGACAGAACAAGGCGATTACAGCTGTGTGGGGGGGTGGGGGTTGGGGGGGAAGGGGGGCGGGGGTTGGGGGGGGAGGGGGGGGGTAGACAAGAGAGATGGGGGGGTAGACAAGAGAGATGGGGATTAACATACTGTCATTGTCACTCACAGGCTTGTCATCACTTCCTGTTATTGTAACCTGGGGTTGTAGAGGCATGTTGAAAAGGTAGCTGGCTCATTCCCAGGGAGTGTATGGTGGTGATCACAGATGGAGTGTTTGTTGGTGATCACAGGCGCTAGGCTACCTGCTCTAACCACTAGGCTACCTGCTCTAACCACTAGGCTACCTGCTCTAACCACTAGGCTACCTTCTCTAACCACTAGGCTACCCTTTCACCCCACTGCAGGGACTGTGTAATCCGAACCATCCGTCGACTGACCACCTGAGAGGTGGTCGTGGAGTTGCAAAATTCTTGCAAAACGTTCCCAAAATTCAATTTCAAATCTGGGAACTCTTCTAAATCAAATCAAATTGTATTTCTCACATGTTTCGTAAAACAAAAGGAGTAGACTAACAGTGAAATGCTTACCTACGGGCCAATACCAACAATGGAAAATTATTGAAAAACAATAACACAAAGAATAAATACACAATGAGTAACGATAATTTGGCTATGTACACATGGTACCAGTACTGAGTTGATGTGCAGCAGTACGAGGTAATAACTAGGCTATGTACACATTGTACCAGTACTGAGGTAATAACTAGGCTATCTACACATGGTACCAGTACTGAGGTAATAACTAGGCTATGTACACATAGTACCAGTACTGAGGTAATAACTAGGCTATGTACACATAGTACCAGTACTGAGTTGATGTGCAGCTGTACGAGGTAATAACTAGGCTATGTACACATGGTACCAGTACTGAGGTAATAACATGGCTATGTACACATGGTACCAGTACTGAGGTAATAACTAGGCTATGTACACATAGTACCAGTACTGAGGTAATAACTAGGCTATCTACACATGGTACCAGTACTGAGGTAATAACATGGCTATGTACACATGGTACCAGTACTGAGGTAATAACTAGGCTATGTACACATAGTACCAGTACTGAGGTAATAACTAGGCTATGTACACATGGTACCAGTACTGAGGTAATAACTAGGCTATGTACACATGGTACCAGTACTGAGGTAATAACTAGGCTATGTACACATGGTACCAGTACTGAGGTAATAACTAGGCTATGTACACATGGTACCAGTACTGAGGTAATAACTAGGCTATGTACACATGGTACCAGTACTGAGGTAATAACTAGGCTATGTTCACATGGTACCAGTACTGAGGTAATAACTAGGCTATGTACACATGGTACCAGTACTGAGGTAATAACTAGGCTATGTTCACATGGTACCAGTACTGAGGTAATAACTAGGCTATGTACACATGGTACCAGTACTGAGGTAATAACTAGGCTATGTACACATGGTACCAGTACTGAGGTAATAACTAGGCTATGTACACATAGTACCAGTACTGAGGTAATAACTAGGCTATGTACACATAGTACCAGTACTGAGGTAATAACTAGGCTATGTACACATGGTACCAGTACTGAGGTAATAACTAGGCTATGTACACATGGTACCAGTACTGAGGTAATAACTAGGCTATGTACACATGGTACCAGTACTGAGGTAATAACTAGGCTATCTACACATGGTACCAGATGATGTGCAGCAGTACTGAGTTAATGCTGTTAGCCAGCCTGCCAGCTTAGTGGAGTCTGCCACTAGCACAGTCAGTGTAGTCAGCTCAGCTATCCCCGTATATATAATAGGGTATATAATAGTATGTATAATAGGGTATATAGTAGTGTATATATAATAGGGTATATAATAGTATGTATAATAGGGTATATAATAGTATGTATAATAGGGTATATAATAGTATATATAATAGGGTATATAATAGTATGTATAATAGGGTATATAGTAGTGTATATATAATAGGGTATATAATAGTATGTATAATAGGGTATATAATAGTATGTATAATAGGGTATATAGTAGTGTATATATAATAGGGTATATAATAGTATGTATAATAGGGTAATAGCCAGCTAGCCAGAAGCTGAACTTCTACTTTTAAAAATCCACATCTCTAAAAACAAGTCTCTCACCGTTGCCGCCTGCTATAGACCACCCTCTGCCCCCAGCTGTGCTCTGGACACCATATGTGAACTGATTGCCCCCCATCTATCTTCAGAGCTTGTGCTGCTAGGCGACCTAAACTGGGACATGCTTAACACCCCAGCCATCCTACAATCTAAACTTGATGCCCTCAACCTCACACAAATTATCAATGAACCTACCAGGTACCTCCCCAAAGCCTTAAACACGGGCACCCTCATAGATATCATCCTAACCAACTTGCCCTCTAAATACACCTCTGCTGTTTTCAACCAAGATCTCAGCGATCACTGCCTCATTGCCTGCATCCGTAATGGGTCAGCGGTGGGTCAACGACCTCCACTCATCACTGTAAAACGCTCCCTGAAACACTTCAGCGAGCAGGCCTTTCTTATCGACCTGGCCGGGGTATCCTGGAAGGATATTGATCTCATCCCGTCAGTAGAGGATGCCTGGATATTTTTTTTAAATGCCTTCCTAACCATCTTAAATAAACATGCCCCATTCAAGAAATTTAGAACCAGGAACAGATATAGCCCTTGGTTCTCCCCAGACCTGACTGCCCTTAACCAACACAAAAACATCCTATGGCGTTCTGCATTAGCATCGAACAGCCCCCGTGATATGCAGCTGTTCAGGGAAGCTAGAAACCATTATACACAGGCAGTTAGAAAAGCCAAGGCTAGCTTTTTCAAGCAGAAATTTGCTTCCTGCAACACTAACTCAAAAAAGTTCTGGGACACTGTAAAGTCCATGGAGAATAAGAACACCTCCTCCCAGCTGCCCACTGCACTGAAGATAGGAAACACTGTCACCACTGATAAATCCACCATAATTGAGAATTTCAATAAGCATTTTTCTACGGCTGGCCATGCTTTCCACCTGGCTACTCCTACCCCGGTCAACAGCACTGCACCCCCCACAACAACTCGCCCAAGCCTTCCCCATTTCTCCTTCTCCCAAATCTGCTCAGCTGATGTTCTGAATGAGCTGCAAAATTTGGACCCCTACAAATCAGCCGGGCTAGACAATCTGGACCCTTTCTTTCTAAAATTATCTGCCAAAATTGTTGCCACCCCTATTACTAGCCTGTTCAACCTCTCTTTCGTGTCGTCTGAGATTCCCAAAGATTGGAAAGCAGCTGCGGTCATCCCCCTCTTCAAAGGGGGTGACACTCTTGACCCAAACTGCTACAGACCTATATCTATCCAACCTAGTTCTTCGAAAGCCAAGTCAACAAACAGATTACCGACCATTTTGAATCTCACCATACCTTCTCTGCTATGCAATCTGGTTTCAGAGCTGGTCATGGGTGCACCTCAGCCACGCTCAAGGTCCTAAATTATATCTTAACCGCCATCAATAAGAAACATTACTGTGCAGCCGTATTCATTGATCTGGCCAAGGCTTTCGACTGTCAATCACCACATCCTCATCGACAGACTCGACAGCCTTGGTTTCTCAAATGATTGCCTCGCCTGGTTCACCAACTACTTCTCTGATAGAGTTCAGTGTGTCAAATCGGAGGGTCTGCTGTCCGGACCTCTGGCAGTCTCTATGGGGGTGCCACAGGGTTCAATTCTTGGACCGACTCTCTTCTCTGTATACATCAATGAGGTCGCTCTTGCTGCTGGTGAGTCTCTGATCCACCTCTACGCAGACGACACCATTCTGTATACTTCTGGCCCTTCTTTGGACACTGTGTTAACAACCCTCCAGGCAAGCTTCAATGCCATACAACTCTCCTTCTGTGGCCTCCAATTGCTCTCAAATACAAGTAAAACTAAATGCATGCTCTTCAACCGATCGCTACCTGCACCTACCCGCCTGTCCAACATCACTACTCTGGACGGCTCTGACTTAGATTACGTGGACAACTACAAATACTTAGGTGTCTGGTTAGACTGTAAACTCTCCTTCCAGACCCATATCAAACATCTCCAATCCAAAGTTAAATCTAGAATTGGCTTCCTATTTCGCAACAAAGCATCCTTCACTCATGCTGCCAAACATACCCTTGTAAAACTGACCATCCTACCAATCCTCGACTTTGTCGATGTCATTTACAAAATAGCCTCCAATACCCTACTCAACAAATTGGATGCAGTCTATCACAGTGCAATCCGTTTTGTCACCAAAGCCCCATATACTACCCACCATTGCGACCTGTACGCTCTCGTTGGCTGGCCCTCGCTTCATACTCGTCGCCAAACCCACTGCCTCCATGTCATCTACAAGACCCTGCTAGGTAAAGTCCCCCCTTATCTCAGCTCGCTGGTCACCATTGCATCTCCCACCTGTAGCACACGCTCCAGCAGGTATATCTCTCTAGTCACCCCCAAAACCAATTCTTTCTTTGGCCGCCTCTCCTTCCAGTTCTCTGCTGCCAATGACTGGAACGAACTACAAAAATCTCTGAAACTGGAAACACTTATCTCCCTCACTAGCTTTAAGCACCAACTGTCAGAGCAGCTCACAGATTACTGCACCTGTACATAGCCCACCTATAACCTATAATTTAGCCCAAACAACTACCTCTTTCCCTACTGTATTTAATTCATTTATTTATTTTGCTCCTTTGCACCCCATTATTTTTATTTCTACTTTGCACATTCTCCCATTGCAAATCTACCATTCCAGTGTTTTACTTGCTATATTGTATTTACTTTGCCACCATGGCCTTTTTGCCTTTACCTCCCTTATCTCACCTCATTTGCTCACATCGTATATAGACTTGTTTATACTGTATCACTGACTGTATGTTTGTTTTACTCCATGTGTAACTCTGTGTCGTTGTATGTGTCGAACTGCTTTGCTTTATCTTGGCCAGGTCGCAATTGTAAATGAGAACTTGTTCTCAACTTGCCTACCTGGTTAAATAAAGGTGAAATAAAATTAAAAAAAATAAAATAAAAATATAGTAGTATGTATAATAGGGTATATAATAGTATGTATAATAGGGTATATAATAGTATGTATAATATGGTAAATAGTAGTGTATATATAATAGGGTATATAATAGTATGTATAATAGGGTATATAATAGTATGTATAATATGGTATATAGTAGTGTATATATAATAGGGTATATAATAGTATGTATAATAGGGTATATAATAGTATGTATAATAGGGTATATAGTAGTGTATATAGTAGTGTACATATAATAGGGTATATAATAGTATGTATAATAGGGTATATAGTAGTATGTATAATAGGGTATATAATAGTATATATAATAGGGTATATAATAGTATGTATAATATGGTATATAGTAGTGTATATATAATAGGGTATATAATAGTATGTATAATAGGGTATATAATAGTATGTATAATAGGGTATATAGTAGTGTATATATAATAGGGTATATAATAGTATGTATAATAGGGTATATATAATAGGGTATATAATAGTATGTATAATAGGGTATATAGTAGTGTATATATAATAGGGTATGTTAGTGTACATATAATAGTATATATAATAGTGTAAATATATAATAGTTTATGTAATAATGTACATATAATATTGTATATATAATATGGTTTATAATGCTGTGTATATATTAGGGTATATAATAGTATATATATAATATATTTTATAATGCTGTGTATATGTTAGGGTATATAATAGTATATATATAATAGGGTTTATAATGCTGTGTATATATTAGGGTATATAATAATGTTTATAATATGATAATGGAAGGGACACAGATATCTCTCCGCCAAGAGCATCAGTAGCACTGAGTAGCATCTACCTTCCTATACAGTGGTACTATAGTAACACTGCTGGAAGCCAGCATGGAAAGGCTAGGCGACGTTGTCGTTCAGACACACAACAATGTTTGACAAATTGCCTCTATTTATAAAGCAATACCAAATGTGTTCTCATTGCAATTCCATGCAGGAATTCTCTTCTTTAATTCACAGCCCCCCCCCCCCCCCCCCCCCCCCCCCCCCACCCCCTCCCGATGGTTTGTATTCGGGAGTCAAATCTGAGGTGCCTTTATATCTAGGAAGCAGACGATCCTGAGATTGATGTGAAGTCAGCAAACCATTTATCTACCCATCAGGAGAAACTGGCAATTCAATCTTCTGTGTGTTGAATTCTTCATGAGGGTAAAGCGTAGCTGTTCATTTCATACGCCAGAGAAAAGCCAATGGTGATGATATTAGTTGTTTATAAAGCATTCATAACACATTTATAAGCTATTTAATAAGAATGTATATGGCCTTTGTCCCATTACCCCATACACTAAGAGGTGTAGAGTTGGTGATGGAACTGACAGTCCCTGCCTCCCAAATAGCACACTATTCCCTTCAAATAGCACACTATTCCCTTCAAATAGCACACTATTCCCTTCAAATAGCACCCTATCACCCTACTCCCTTCAAATAGCACCCTATCACCATATTCCCTTCAAATAGCACCCTGTTCCCTTCAATAGCACACTATTCCCTTCAAATAGCACACTATTCTCTTTAAATAGCACACTATTCCCTTCAAATAGCACCCTATTCCCTTCAAATAGCACCCTATCACCCTCCCTATTCCCTTTAAATAGCACACTATTCCCTTGAAATAGCATCCTATCACCATATTCCCTTCAAATAGCACCCTATTCCCTTCTAATAGCACGCTTGCACCCAATTCCCTTCAAATAGCACCCTACTCCCTTCAAATAGCACCCTATCACCATATTCCCTTCAAATAGCACCCTATTCCCTTCATCTAGCACCCTACTCCCTTCAAATAGCACACTATTCCCTTCAAATTAGCACCCTATCACCATATTCCCTTCAAATAGCACCCTATTCCCTTCAAATAGCACCCTATTCCCTTCAAATAGCACCCTATTCCCTTCAAATAGCACCCTAGTCCCTTCAAATAGCACCCTATCACCATATTCCCTTCAAATAGCACCCTATCACCCTATTCCCTTCAAATAACACCCTATTCCCTTCAAATAGCACCCTACTCCCTTCAAATAGCACCCTAGCACCCTATTCCATTCAAATAGCACCCTATTCCCTTCATATGATGCTCTCTATATAGTGAGTATGGTGCCATTTGGGACACACAGAGTCATGTTCTATTTTACATCACAGAGGCTCCTGTTTTCAGAGGCTCCTGTCTTCAGAGGCTTCTGTAGTCTCTCCTGTCTTCAGAGGCTCCTGTCTTCAGAGGCTCCTGTCTTCAGAGACTCCTGTCTTCTCTCCTGTCTTCAGAGGCTCCTGTCTTCTCTCCTGTCTTCAGAGGCTCCCGTCTTCAGAGGCTCTTGTCTTCTCTCCTGTCTTCAGAAACTCCTGTCTTCAGAGGCTCTTGTCTTCAGAGGCTCTTGTCTTCAGAGGCTCCTGTCTTCAGAGGCTCCTGTCTTCAGAGGATCCTGTCTTCTATCCTGTCTTCAGAGGCTCCTGTCTTCAGAGGCTCCTGTCTTCAGAGGCTCCTCTCTTCAGAGGCTCCTGTCTTCTCTCCTGTCTTCAGAGGCTCCTGTCTTCTCTCCTGTCTTCAGAGGCTCCTGTCTTCTCTCCTGTCTTCAGAGGCTCCTGTCTTCAGAGACTCCTGTCTTCAGAGGCCCCTGTCTTCAGAGGCTCTTGTCTTCTCTCCTGTCTTCAGAGGCTCCTGTCTTCAGAGGCTCCTGTCTTCAGAGGCTCCTGTCTCTCCCTTCTTCAGAGGCTTCTGTCTTCAGAGGCTCCTGTCTTCAGAGGCTCCTGTCTTCAAAGGCTCCTGTCTCTCCTGTCTTCAGAGGCTCCTGTCTTCTTGCCTGTCTTCAGAGGCTCCTGTCTTCAGAGGCTCCTGTCTTCTCTCCTGTCTTCTCTCCTGTCTTCTCTCCTGTCTTCAGAGGCTCCTGTCTACTCTCCTGTCTTCAGAGGCTCCTGTCTTCTCTCCTGTCTTCTCTCCTGTCTTCCTTCATGTAGTTTGTATTAATCCTCTCCACAGCCAGGTCCCTGGGGTAGGAAACCCTGTGTGCATCCAAATCATCCCACTGTGTACTCCTGTCACTGCTTCCCACAATAGACAAAGGATTTGATTGGTGCAGACATGGGCTAGTGGGAGTTACCACGTTCTAATCAGTGAAGAGAAGTGAAGGAGTGTATACTTCAGGAAGGAGGAGGAGCTAATTGGGAAATAGCCCCAGTTGGTGCAGGTCCATGAGGTATCCCAGCATGCCACGTCTTATTGGCTCACACTGCTAATCAATGAGAATAGATGCACGAGGCATGGCTAATCAATTACTGGGCTGGAGGTTTAAATACCTGGGACGAGTGGGAGAAATGTGATGTAGATGTGATGTGTTCATAGAGGGGAAGATATGTAGAAATACTGAGCCTCTCTGTTAATGTGATCTTACTTCAATTACAACAAACCCCGATGTGGACTATTTGGCCCGTTTATTTATTTTTGTCAAAAGATGACCTTGAAGTGCTTTGATTTATTAATTGATTGGTTGATTGATTAAATAATTGATTGATTGATTGATTGACAGAGAAACCAGGACCCTGAAGCACTATCTGAACGTGTACTCCCGAGCTCATCATTAATGATTCTGTAAATAATGTAAAACATATACAGTTGATAAATGATTAAGATCACTGCTGTACCTGTAATGATCACTACTGTACCCGTAATGATCACTACTGTACCTGTAATGATCACTGCTGTACCTGTAATGATCACTACTGTACCCGTAATGATCACTACTGTACCTGTAATGATCAATACTGTACCTGTAATGATCACTACTGTACCTGTAATGATCACTGCTGTACCTGTAATGATCACTACTGTACCTGTAATGATCACTGCTGTACCTGTAATGATCAATACTGTACCTGTAATGATCACTACTGTACCTGTAATGATCACTACGGTACCTGTAATGATCAATACTGTACCTGTAATGATCACTACTGTACCTGTAATGATCACTGCTGTACCTGTAATGATCACTACGGTACCTGTAATGATCAATACTGTACCTGTAATGATCAATACTGTACCTGTAATGATCACTACGGTACCTGTAATGATCAATACTGTACCGGTAATGATCACTACTGTACCTGTAATGATCACTACGGTACCTGTAATGATCAATACTGTACCTGTAATGATCAATACTGTACCTGTAATGATCACTGCTGTACCTGTAATGATCACTACGGTACCTGTAATGATCAATACTGTACCTGTAACGATCAATACTGTACCTGTAATGATCACTACGGTACCTGTAATGATCAATACTGTACCTGTAATGATCACTACTGTACCTGTAATGATCACTACGGTACCTGTAATGATCAATGCTGTACCTGTAATGATCACTGCTGTACCTGTGATGATCACTGCTGTACCTGTAACGATCAATACTGTACCTGTAATGATCACTACTGTACCTGTAATGATCACTACTGTACCTGTAATGATCACTACTGTACCTGTAATGATCACTATTGTACCGGTAATGATCACTACTGTACCTGTAATGATCACTACAGTACCTGTAATGATCAATACTGTACCTGTAATGATAACTATTGTACCGGTAAGGATCACTACTGTACCTGTAATGATCACTGCTGTACCTGTAATGATCACTGCTGTACCTGTAATGATCACTGCTGTACCTGTGATGATCACTGCTGTACCTGTAACGATCAATACTGTACCTGTAATGATCAATACTGTACCTGTAATGATCAATACTGTACCTGTAATGATCACTACTGTACCTGTAATGATCACTACTGTACCTGTAATGATCACTATTGTACCTGTAATGATCACTACTGTACCTGTAATGATCCCTGCTGTACCTGTAAAGCCAGTCTGTACCTGTAAAGCCAATCTGTACCTGTAAAGCCAATCTGTACCTGTAAAGCCAGTCTGTACCTGTAAAGCCAGTCTGTACCTGTAAAGCCAGACCGTACCTGTAAAGCCAGACCATACCTGTAAAACCAGTATGTACCTGTAAAGCCAATCTGCACCTGTAAAGCCAATTTGTACCTGTAAAGCTATGCCGTACCTGTAAAGCCAGTATGTACCTGTAAAGCCAATCTGCACCTGTAAAGCCAATTTGTACCTGTAAAGCTATACCGTACCTGTAATGCCAGACCGTACCTGTAAAGCTATCCCGTACCTGTAAATCCATACCGTACCTGTAAAGCCAGTCCGTACCTGTAAAGCCAATATGTACCTGTAAAGCCAGTCTGTACCTGTAAATCTAGTCCGTACCTGTAAAGCTAGACCGTACCTGTAAAGGTAGCCCGTACCTATAAAGCCAGTCAGTACCTGTAAAACCAGATCAGACCTGTAAAGCTATTCCGTACCTGTAAAGCCAATCTGTTCCTGTAAAGCCAATCTGTACCTGTAAAGCCAATCTGTACCTGTAAAGCCAATCTGTACCTGTAAAGCCAATCTGTACCTGTAAAGCCAGTCTGTACCTGTAAAGCCAATCTGTACCTGTAAAGCCAATCTGTACCTGTAAAGCCAATCTGTACCTGTAAAGCCAATCTGTACCTGTAAAGCCAATCTGTACCTGTAAAGCCAGTCTATACCTGTAAAGCCAGTCTGTACCTGTAAAGCCAATCTGTACCTGTAAAGCCAATTTGTACCTGTAAAGCTATACCGTACCTGTAATGCCAGACCGTACCTGTAAAGCTATCCCGTACCTGTAAATCCATACCGTACCTGTAAAGCCAGTCTGTTCCTGTAAAGCCAATCTGTACCTGTAAAGCCAATCTGTACCTGTAAAGCCAATCTGTACCTGTAAAGCCAATCTGTACCTGTAAAGCCAATCTGTACCTGTAAAGCCAATCTGTACCTGTAAAGCCAGTCCATACCTGTGAAGCCAGTATGTACCTGTAAAGCCAGTATGTACCTGTAAAGCCAGTCCTTACCTGCCCACATGAGAAGCACTACCACGATGATGATCATCTCCCCAGTCTGGAGCTGTCGGGACTTGTCCACTCCCTCCACAGCAGGGTCATCTGTGGGAAAAGAGACAACAGATCTGGTTAGTATCGGTCAGTACCAAGACTATAATACACAAGAGAGACCATAGGCCAAAGACTATAATACACAAGAGAGACCATAGGCCAATGACTATAATATACAAGAGAGCAAACTGACAACAGTCAGTACCAGTCAGTACCAACACAGACTGGCTCACTCAGTACCAGTCAACAGTACCAGACGACAGTACCAGTCAACAGTACCAGACAACAGTCAGTACCAGTCAGTAACAGTCAGTACCAACACAGACTGGCTCTTTCTTCTTTCATCCGTTAACCTGTAACAGGGTGGAACACATCCATAACTATTATTTAACCTGTAACATGATGGAACACATCCATAACTATTATTTAACCTGTAACATGATGGAACACATCCGTAACTATTCTTTAACCTGTAACATGATGGAACACATCCATAACTATTCTTTAACCTGTAACAGGGTGGAACACATCCATAACTATTATTTAACCTGTAACATGATGGAACACATCCATAACTATTCTTTAACCTGTAACATGATGGAACACATCCATAACTATTCTTTAACCTGTAACATGATGGAACACATCCATAGCAACTATTCTTTAACCTGTAACATGATGGAACACATCCATAACTATTCTTTAACCTGTAACATGATGGAACACATCCGTAACTATTCTTTAACCTGTAACATGATGGAACACATCCGTAACTATTCTTTAACCTGTAACATGATGGAACACATCCATAACTATTCTTTAACCTGTAACATGATGGAACACATCCATAGCAACTATTATTTAACCTGTAACATGATGGAACACATCCATAACTATTCTTTAACCTGTAACATGATGGAACACATCCATAACTATTCTTTAACCTGTAACATGATGGAACACATATTGATTGTGATCCTCGTACTGGCAATACACTGGATCATTGCTAATCTAACTTCCGCGATGCATACAAGGCCTTCTCAAGAACAACAACTCTATTTTGCTCCTCCCGTCCTATAGGCAGAAACTCAAACAGGATGTACCGTGACAAGAACTATTCAACACTGGTCTGACCAATCGGAATCCAGGCTTCAAGATTGTTTTGATCACACGGACTAGAAAATGTTCCGGGCAGCCTCAGAGAATAATATTGAATGATACGCTGATTCGGTGAGTGAGTTTATAAGAAGTGCATTGGAGATGTTGTACACACTGAATATTAAAACCCAAACCAGAGACCGGGGGTAGATGGCGGCATTCGCGCAAAACTGAAAGTGCAAACAACCACATGAAAAGACGACTGAGAGTATGGCCAAATACAAACAGTGTAGTTATTGCAAGGCAATCAAACAAGAGAAATGTCAGTATAGGGACAAAGCTGAGTCGCAATTCAACGGCTCAGATACGAGACGTTTGTGGCAGGGTCTACAGGGTCTACGGACTACAAAAAGAAAACCAGCCACGTCACGGACACCGACGTCTTGCTTCCAGACAAACTAAACACATTCTTTACCTGCTTTACCTGCTTTGAGGATAATACGCTGCCCGCTACCAAACATTGCTGGCCCTCCCTCTCCTTCTCCGTGGCCGACGTGAATAAGACATTTAAACGTGTTAACCCTCGCAAGCCTGCTGTTGGCCTTCGACACTGTTGACCACGTCCTGCTGTTGGCCTTCGACACTGTTGACCACATCCTACTGTTGGCCTTCAACACTGTTGACCATGTCCTGCTGTTGGCCTTCAACACTGTTGACCACGTCCTGCTGTTGGCCTTCGACACTGTTGACCATGTCCTGCTGTTGGCCTTCGACACTGTTGACCATGTCCTGCTGTTGTCCTTCAACACTGTTGACCACGTCCTGCTGTTGGCCTTCGACACTGTTGACCACATCCTGCTGTTGGCCTTCGACACTGTTGACCACGTCTTGCTGTTGGTCTTCAACACTGTTGACCACGTCCTGCTGTTGTCCTTCAACACTGTTGACCATACCCTGCTGTTGGCCTTCAACACTGTTGACCACGCCCTGCTGTTGGTCTTCAACACTGTTGACCACGCCCTGCTGTCAGCCTTCAACACTGTTGACCACGCCCTGCTGTCGGCCTTCAACACTGTTGACCACGCCCTGCTGTCAGCCTTCAACACTGTTGACCACACCCTGCTGTCGGCCTTCAACACTGTTGACCACGCCCTGCTGTCGGCCTTCAACACTGTTGACCACGCCCTGCTGTCGGCCTTCAACACTGTTGACCACGCCCTGCTGTCGGCCTTCAACACTGTTGACCACGCCCTGCTGTCGGCCTTCAACACTGTTGACCACGCCCTGCTGTCAGCCTTCAACACTGTTGACCACGCCCTGCTGTCAGCCTTCAACACTGTTGACCACGCCCTGCTGTCAGCCTTCAACACTGTTGACCACGCCCTGCTGTCAGCCTTCAACACTGTTGACCACGCCCTGCTGTCAGCCTTCAACACTGTTGACCACACCCTGCTGTCGGCCTTCAACACTGTTGACCACGCCCTGCTGTCAGCCTTCAACACTGTTGACCACGCCCTGCTGTCAGCCTTCAACACTGTTGACCACGCCCTGCTGTCGGCCTTCAACACTGTTGACCACGCCCTGCTGTCAGCCTTCAACACTGTTGACCACGCCCTGCTGTCAGCCTTCAACACTGTTGACCACGCCCCGCTGTTGGCCTTCAACACTGTTGACCACGCCCTGCTGTCAGCCTTCAACACTGTTGACCACGCCCTGCTGTCGGCCTTCAACACTGTTGACCATGCCCTGCTGTTGGCCTTCAACACTGTTGACCACGCCCTGCTGTCGGCCTTCAACACTGTTGACCACGCCCTGCTGTCGGCCTTCAACACTGTGGACCACGCCCTGCTGTCGGCCTTCAACACTGTTGACCACGCCCTGCTGTCAGCCTTCAACACTGTTGACCACGCCCTGCTGTCAGCCTTCAACACTGTTGACCACGCCCTGCTGTCGGCCTTCAACACTGTTGACCACGTCCTGCTGTTGTCCTTCAACACTGTTGACCACGCCCTGCTGTTGGCCTTCAACACTGTTGACCACGCCCTGCTGTCGGCCTTCAACACTGTTGACCACGCCCTGCTGTCGGCCTTCAACACTGTTGACCACGCCCTGCTGTCAGCCTTCAACACTGTTGACCACGCCCTGCTGTCAGCCTTCAACACTGTTGACCACGCCCTGCTGTCGGCCTTCAACACTGTTGACCACGCCCTGCTGTCGGCCTTCAACACTGTTGACCACGCCCTGCTGTCGGCCTTCAACACTGTTGACCACGCCCTGCTGTCGGCCTTCAACACTGTTGACCACGCCCTGCTGTCGGCCTTCAACACTGTTGACCACGCAGAACTACCTTTCTGACAGAACGCAGTGTGTAGCTCAGGAGGGTATGAAATCAAAGGCTTACAAAAGGAGTTCCCTCAATTTTAGGTCTGATCCTTT
Source organism: Oncorhynchus clarkii lewisi (assembly GCF_045791955.1). Lineage (NCBI taxonomy): Eukaryota > Metazoa > Chordata > Actinopteri > Salmoniformes > Salmonidae > Oncorhynchus > Oncorhynchus clarkii. The sequence goes on along the minus strand of NC_092154.1, from coordinate 4,841,723 downwards.
TTTTACACTGTATATAAATGATATAGGGAAGACTGTTGACTCTGCAAATTTCCATCTGTATGCTGAAGACCCAATTATTTATTCCAGCGCATCTCATATTGAGAAGGCTTTTTAGGACTTACAGTTGGCCTTTGATGTTTTTTCAAAGGCAGCTTTTCCAAATTAAACTTGTGCTTAATGAAAGGAAAACAAAATTGATGGTTTTCTCTTCCCTGAAAGTTAACAGATGGAGTCACTTAAAGATTTTAACTATAAAAGGCCAGAAAATTGATAGGGTCACCTACTATAAGTATCTTGGGATTTGGTTAGATGAAAAAGTTGAATTTTAAACAGCACATTGATAACTTGACCAAGAAAACTGAAATTGAAACCGGGTTTCTATTTCAGGAACATATCTTGCTTTTCAATGTTTGTCAGAAAAGATCTTGTTCAAAGCACTTCTTTTTAATCAGTGCTGTATTATGGTGACATTGTCTATATGCCTCAGCAAGGACCTTAAACTCTGAACACAGTGTGTCATGGTGCTTTAAGATGTATTACCAACGCTAGATCACTGACCCATCACTGACCCATCACTGACCCATCACTGACCCATCACTGACCCATCACTGTGATCTGTATGCTGTGGTGTAATGGACCTGTACAATGGACCTGTCCACCTCTCCACCAGGAGGCTAAAGCACTGGAACACTTTTGTGTACAAAACATTGATGGGACAACTCCCTTTGTATCTCTGTTCTTTTACTGACCAGATCAGTCACTCAATACAGTCTTCATTCACAGTCGCTGCTGTCCTTGTCTGTTCCTGTAGAACTGAGATGGGGAAACAATATTTTTTCCCATAATGTCCCTTCATCTTGGAACATGCTTCAGAAGATTGTAAAGTTAGGGGAGTTGGTGTTCTTGTCTGTTGGTAAGACTCTTATTGACAACACTGCTGTTGTTTCTGATCTTCAATTGTATCTTTAACTTGTGACTTTGTCTTTGGTGTGTATTCTGTATTTCTCTGTAATGTTTTATGGACACGTTGCTATTTCCCCATTTTGCCTTCTTGCCAGGTCGCCCTCGCAAAAGAGGTTTTTATCCTCAATGGGTTTTACCTAGTTAAATAAAGATTACAAAAAAATTATGCTCTTGGGGCTGAATAGAAGCAAGTCCCTGCCGTAATGTTCCAACATCTAGTGGAAAGCCATCCCAGAGGAGTGGAGGCTGTTATAGCAGCATTGTTCCTACATCTAGTGGAACGCCTTCCCAGAGGAGTGGAGGCTGTTATAGCAGCAACGTTCCAAAATCTTGTAGAAAGCCTTCCCAGAAGAGTGTAGGCTGTTATAGCAGAGAAGCGGGGACCAACTCCATACTAATGCCCATGATTTTCGAATTAGATGTTTGATGAGCAGGTGTCCACATACTTTTGGTCAGGTTGTGTACACATACAGTACCAGTCACAAGTGTGGATACACCTACTCATTCAAGGGTTTTTCTTTATTTTTACTATTTTCTACATTGTAGAATAACAGTGAAGACATAAACAACCATGAAATAACACATATGGAATCATGTCGTAACCAAAAAAGTGTAAAACAAATCAAAATATATTTTGTTCTTCAAAGTAGCCAGCCTTTGACTTGATGACAGCTTTGCACACTCTTGGCATTATCTCAACCAGCTTCATGAGCCGTACTGTATATATATAATGGTGTGTATGGACAGTATATGAATATAAAAGGTAAAGTGGATGATAGTGTTGGTGTCGTGCCTGGCCATGAAGTCAGGCAAGACAGGAGGGGGCTGAGCACGCACCCCTGTGGGGCCCCTGTGTTGAGGATCAGCTTGGTAGAGGCCTGCTCTTTTCACCTGGGTCAACCATCAGGAGGTCCAGGATCCAGTCACAGAGGGATCAGTTCCTGAGCTTAGTAATGACCTTTATCTAATATTAGGTTTTGGTTTAAGAACATTCAGTTTTAAAAAAAGATACAAAAATAGAGCAAATCAGAAAATGGGCTTTTTCACGGCCGCTGTATACACTTTCATCAGTGGCGGTCAGTGCCGTTGATGATGAGGGAGGACAACTTTAGGTATGTTTATCCCCGTTTTGTTCCGTTTGCTTCCGTTTGCGAAACATTTTTCAACAGAATCGGCGGAATGAATACACCCACGATCACGTATTAACAAAGTTCACTTTAATAGCAGCCATGTTGAATTCATTCTATCCTCTATGCACTCTCCTCCTCTCAACGGTTCCTTTCGTTTGTGCACAACACATCACCTGTGACCAGGTGAAAAAACCTTTCCAAGCCAAACCATGTCATAACCGCTACACACATCCTACATCGTTGTCCCCATATTAGCTAAAATAATGTCAACACAGTTAAATCATCGTTAAGGCTGCAATCCCGTTAACGGGATCGATATGACAACAGCCAGTGAAAGTGCAAGAGCTCCAAATTCAAACAACAGAAATCTCATAATTAAAATTCCTCAAACATACATGTATCTTATACAATTTTAAAGCTAATCTTGTTGTTAATTCCACCAAAGTGTCCGATTTCAAATAGGCTTTACATCGAAAGCACCAAAAATGATTATGTTAGGTCACCGCCAAGTCACAGAAAAAATCTGCCATTTTTCCAGCCAAAGAGAGGAGTCACAAAAAGCACAAATAAAATAAAATGAATCACTAACCTTTGATGATCTTCATCAGATGACACTCATAGGACTTCATGTTACACAATACATATATGTTTTGTTCGATAAAGTGCATATTTATATAAAAAAAATCTCAGTATACATTGGCGCGTTATGTTCACAGTTCCAAAAACATCCGGTGATATTGCAGAGCCACATAATTTTACAGAAATAATCATTATAAATGTCGATGAAAATACAATTGTTAGACATGGAAATATAGATACACTTCTCCTTAATGCTGTGTCAGATTTCAAAAACACTTTACGGAAAAAGCAAACCATGCAATAATCTGATTACAGCTTTCAGACAACAAAGCAGCCAAAAAGATATCCGCCGTATTGGATAGCCAACATTAGTCAGAAATAGCATTATAAATATTCACTTACCTTTAATGATCTTCATCAGAATGCACTCCCAGGAATCCCAGTTCCACATTAAATGTTTGATTTAGTTCAATAATGTCCAACATTTATGTCCAAAGAGCTACTTTTGTTAGCATGTTTGGTAAACAAATCCATGACGCGCGTTCCCTAGTTGCAGACGAAATGTCAAAAAGTTCCAATACTGTCCGTAGAAACATGTCAAACAATGTATGGAATCAATCTTTAGGATGTTTTTAACATAAATCTGCAATAACGTTCCAACCGTAGAATTCCATTGTCTTCAGAAGTGCGATGGAATAGAGCTCCCTCTCATGTGAACGCGCATGGTCAGAGCATGGTCAGCTCATGGCAGACCTGACTCATTCCTCTCTCATTCGGTCCCACTTCACAGTAGAATCCTCAAAGAAGTTTCTAAAGACGGTTGACATCTAGTGGAAGCCTTAGGAAGTGCAACGTAACCAATATCCCCCACCGTTTATTCAATAGGGGCTGGGTTTAAAATTGACCAACCTCAGTTTTCCCAAATCCTGTTTGGATTTCTTCTCAGGTTTTTGCCTGCCGTATGAGTTCTGTTATACTCACAGACATCATTCAAAAAGTTTTAGAAATATCAGAGTGTTTTCTATCCAATTCTACTAATAATATGCATATATTAGCAACTGGGACTGAGGAGCAGGCAGTTTATTCTGGGCCCCTCTGGGCACCTTTCATCCAAGCTACTCAATACTGCCCCTGCAGTCATAAGAAGTTATTTTAATAGAACTAACACTACAATCATACAGTAACGTTACAGTGTACAGTCAGTAAGCAATTACACCGGCGGGTCCCGGTGCAATAAATTAATAATACCAAAAGCTAACCTTGACTTGGAAGAGTTCCAGTGTTGTGTTGGATAGTCATAGCCGGATAGCTAACATAAAATTCCTCTCTTTGAGCCTGGTGTTTGAGTAACTAAACTAGCCAGTAGCATTTTTTCACAAGTAAGTGAAACTGAAAGTGAAAGAAAATGACACGCTCTCTCTCTTGCTTGAAATTCATTAATAGAAAACTCTTCAACTATTGTCTTTCTCTCTCTTTGAGTCAACTACTCATCAGTTTTCATGCACTGCATTGCTAGCTAGCTGGAACTTATGCTTTCAGTACTAGATTCATTATCTGATCCTTTGATTGGGTGGACAACATGTCAGTTCATGCTGCAAGAGCTCTGATAAGCTGGAAGACGTCCTCCCGGAAGTTGTCATAATTACTGTGTAAGTCTATGGAAGGGGGTGAGAACCATGAGCCTCCTATGTTTTGTATTGATGTCAATGTACCTAGAGGAGGACGGAAGCTAGCTGTCCTCCGGCTACACCATGGTGCTACCCTATAGAGTGCTGTTGAGGTTACTGTAGACTTTAATTTCAAAACAGTGTGTTTTAATCAATTATTTATTTACATGTGAATATATTTAGTATAGTATTACAACTTTTTCAATGTTTTAAAATGTTTATTTTTATGAAATTCACTGAGAAGGTTGGTCCTCCCCTTCCTCCTCTGAGGAGCCTCCACTGGTGTAGTCAGCGTTTTGATCTATAGAATATAATTATGACTCCGAGGCAGATACTGACAGACATAAATCCTGTTCCCCTTGGGGTTGATCCCTAACCAATACATTCATTAAATCTAACAATGACAGAGCTGCCGTTTCAATAGCACACAATGTAGTATGTGTGGATGGATGGATAGGGGGAATTTCAATTTGAATAGGTTATTGTTGTGGAATTTGTATAAGAATCAATGCTTTGCCCGAGTTTTCCCATCTGGAAAAACAAGCATAGTTCAAATTCATTACTGCCTAGTAAAAATATAAAAACGTACACATGTGATTTTGCAGGCCATAAAGAGAGGCTTTCAGAAGAGAGAGCCGGCATCCCAAATGGTACCCTATTTCCTATATAAGTGCACTACTTTTGACCAGAGCTCTATGGGCTCTGGTTAAAAAGTAGTGCACTATAAAGGGAATAGTGTGCCGTTTGGGATGCCGGCAAAGAGTTTCTCCTTGCTCTCAGAACAGTCGTCAGGCCAGCTGGGAAAAACACTGAATGGTGTTTTATTATATTTTATTTATACGGTGTTCTAGAATGGGACAAATCTGGCTCCGCAAGCATACTGCAGCAATGAAACTGACTCTGGGTCTGCTTCCCAAAATGGCACCCTATTCTCTATATAGTATACTACTTTAGACCAGGGCCCATAGGGGTTGGTATATAGTATACTACTTTAGACCAGGGCTCATAGGGGTTGGTATATAGTATACTACTTTAGACCAGGACCCATAGGGGTTGGTATATAGCATACTATTTTAGACCAGGACCCTTAGGGGTTGGTATATAGTATACTACTTTAGACCAGGACCCATAGGGGTTGGTATATAGTATACTACTTTAGACCAGGGCTCATAGGGGTTGGTATATAGTATACTACTTTAGACCAGGGCTCTTAGGGGTTGGTATATAGTATACTACTGTAGACCAGGACCCATAGGGGTTAGTTTGCCCAAAACCCTATGAATAGGGAATATGGGTTAGTATATAGCATACTACTTTAGACCAGGACCCATAAGGGTTGGTATATAGTATACTACTTTAGACCAGGACCCTTAGGGGTTGGTATATAGTATACTACTTTAGACCAGGACCCTTAGGGGTTGGTATATAGTATACTACTTTAGACCAGGACCCTATGAACAGGGAATATGGGTTAGTGTATAGTATACTACTTTAGACCAGGACCCTTAGGGGTTGGTATATAGTATACTACTTTAGACCAGGACCCTATGAACAGGGAATATGGGTTAGTGTATAGTATACTACTTTAGACCAGGACCCTTAGGGGTTGGTATATAGTATACTACTTTAGACCAGGACCCTATGAACAGGGAATATGGGTTAGTATATAGTATACTACTTTAGACCAGGACCCTATGAATAGGCAATATGGGTTGGTATATAGTATACTACTTTAGACCAGGACCCATAAGGGTTGGTATATAGTATACTACTTTAGACCAGGGCTCATAGGGGTTGGTATATAGTATACTACTTTAGACCAGGGCCCATGGGGGTTGGTATATAGTATACTACTTTAGACCAGGGCCCATAGGGGTTGGTACAGAGTATACTACTTTAGACCAGGACCCATAAGGGTTGGTATATAGTATACTACTTTAGACCAGGACCCATGGGGGTTGGTATATAGTATACTACTTTAGACCAGGACCCATGGGGGTTGGTATATAGTATACTACTTTAGACCAGGACCCATAGGGGTTGGTACAGAGTATACTACTTTAGAACAGGACCCATAGGGGTTGGTATATAGTATACTACTTTAGACCAGGACCCATAGGGGTTGGTATATAGTATACTACTTTAGACCAGGACCCTTAGGGGTTGGTACAGAGTATACTACTTTAGACCAGGACCCTTAGGGGTTGGTATATAGTATACTACTTTAGACCAGGACCCTTAGGGGTTGGTACAGAGTATACTACTTTAGACCAGGACCCTTAGGGGTTGGTATATAGTATACTACTTTAGACCAGGACCCTTAGGGGTTGGTATATAGTATACTACTTTAGACCAGGGCTCATAGGGGTCGGTATATAGTATACTACTTTAGACCAGGACCCTATGAACAGGGAATATGGGTTAGTGTATAGTATACTACTTTAGACCAGGACCCTATGAACTGGCAATATGGGTTGGTATATAGTATACTACTTTAGACCAGGACCCATAAGGGTTGGTATATAGTATACTACTTTAGACCAGGGCCCATAGAGGTTGGTACAGAGTATACTACTTTAGACCAGGGCCCATAGAGGTTGGTACAGAGTATACTACTTTAGACCAGGACCCATAGGGGTTGGTATATAGTATACTACTTTAGACCAGGGCCCATAGAGGTTGGTACAGAGTATACTACTTTAGACCAGGACCCATAGGGGTTGGTATATAGTATACTACTTTAGACCAGGGCCCATAGAGGTTGGTACAGAGTATACTACTTTAGACCAGGACCCATAGGGGTTGGTATATAGTATACTACTTTAGACCAGGGCTCATAGGGGTTGGTATATAGTATACTACTGTAGACCAGGACCCATACGGGTTAGTTTGCCCAAAACCCTATGAATAGGGAATATGGGTTAGTATATAGCATACTACTTTAGACCAGGACCCATAAGGGTTGGTATATAGTATACTACTTTAGACCAGGACCCATGGGGGTTGTTATATAGTATACTACTTTAGACCAGGACCCATAGGGGTTGGTATATAGTATACTACTTTAGACCAGGACCCATAGGGGTTGGTATATAGTATACTACTTTAGACCAGGACCCATAGGGGTTGGTATATAGTATACTACTTTAGACCAGGACCCTTAGGGGTTGGTATATAGTATACTACTTTAGACCAGGACCCATGGGGGTTGGTATATAGTATACTACTTTAGACCAGGACCCTATGAACAGGGAATATGGGTTAGTGTATAGTATACTACTTTAGACCAGGACTCTATGAATAGGGAATATTGGTTAGTATATAGTATACTACTTTAGACCAGGACCCTATGAATAGGCAATATGGGTTGGTATATAGTATACTACTTTAGACCAGGGCCCATAGGGGTTGGTACAGAGTATACTACTTTAGACCAGGACCCATAGGGGTTGGTATATAGTATACTACTTTAGACCAGGACCCATAGGGGTTGGTATATAGTATACTACTTTAGACCAGGACCCTTAGGGGTCGGTATATAGTATACTACTTTAGACCAGGACCCTTAGGGGTTGGTACAGAGTATACTACTTTAGACCAGGACCCTTAGGGGTTGGTACAGAGTATACTACTTTAGACCAGGACCCTTAGGGGTTGGTATATAGTATACTACTTTAGACCAGGACCCATAGGGGTTGGTATATAGTATACTACTTTAGACCAGGACCCTATGAACAGGGAATATGGGTTAGTGTATAGTATACTACTTTAGACCAGGACCCTATGAATAGGCAATATGGGTTAGTATATAGTATACTACTTTAGACCAGGACCCATAGGGGTTGGTATATAGTATACTACTTTAGACCAGGGCTCATAGGGGTTGGTATATAGTATACTACTTTAGACCAGGGCTCATAGGGGTTGGTATATAGTATACTACTGTAGACCAGGACCCATAGGGGTTAGTTTGCCCAAAACCCTATGAATAGGGAATATGGGTTAGTATATAGCATACTACTTTAGACCAGGACCCATAAGGGTTGGTATATAGTATACTACTTTAGACCAGGGCCCATAGAGGTTGGTACAGAGTATACTACTTTAGACCAGGACCCATAGGGGTTGGTACAGAGTATACTACTTTAGACCAGGACCCATAGGGGTTGGTATATAGTATACTACTTTAGACCAGGACCCTTAGGGGTTGGTACAGAGTATACTACTTTAAACCAGGACCCTTAGGGGTCGGTATATAGTATACTACTTTAGACCAGGACCCTTAGGGGTCGGTATATAGTATACTACTTTAGACCAGGACCCTTAGGGGTTGGTACAGAGTATACTACTTTAGACCAGGACCCATAGGGGTTGGTATATAGTATACTACTTTAGACTAGGACCCTTAGGGGTCGGTACAGAGTATACTACTTTAGACCAGGGCCCATAGAGGTTGGTACAGAGTATACTACTTTAGACCAGGACCCATAGGGGTTGGTACAGAGTATACTACTTTAGACCAGGACCCATAGGGGTTGGTATATAGTATACTACTTTAGACCAGGACCCTTAGGGGTTGGTATATAGTATACTACTTTAGACCAGGACCCTTAGGGGTCGGTATATAGTATACTTTAGACCAGGACCCTTAGGGGTCGGTATATAGTATACTACTTTAGACCAGGACCCTATGAACAGGGAATATGGGTTAGTGTATAGTATACTACTTTAGACCAGGACCCTATGAACAGGGAATATGGGTTAGTGTATAGTATACTACTTTAGACCAGGACCCTATGAATAGGCAATATGGGTTAGTATATAGTATACTACTTTAGACCAGGACCCATAAGGGTTGGTATATAGTATACTACTTTAGACCAGGACCCATAGGGGTTGGTATATAGTATACTACTTTAGACCAGGACCCTTAGGGGTTAGTATATAGTATACTACTTTAGACCAGGACCCTATGAATAGGGAATATGGTTATTTGGATGTAAACATGTCAAATCTTTGTACTCTATGTGAACTGTGTACTTCCGTTGTAGAAATATTCACATATCTGGTAAAGAGGTCCTTTTAGACAACATTTCTGTGAGACTTGAAACGAAAGACAGGTTCTGACTGATGATTAACTCACTATCTAAAACCAGCTGCACGGGCTTGACAACAGACAACAGTAAGAAAGCAAAACACAATGCTGTCTGCATCCCAATAAGCTGTAGACAGACTGTTTGTGAACAGATGAACACAAACACGTCTTTGCAGCAGGAGAAAGATAAGCTTGTTTAGCTCACATCAAATTAATGGTGCAATTGATTGTCTACAACTGTAGACAGACTGAATCGTTCCAGAAGTAAATCGAATCAAGTAAAACAGCCCCGGACCATTATTCCTCCTCCATCAAACTTTACAGTTGGCACTATGCATTGGTGTAGGTAGCGTTGTCCTGACATCCGCCTAACCCAGAAGCGTGATGCATGACTCCAGAGAACGTGTTTCCGCTGCTCCAGAGCTTTACACCACTACAACCAACGCTTGGAATTGGGGATCTTAGGCTTGTGTGCGGCTGCTCGGCCATGGAAACCCATTTCATGAAGCTCCCAACAAACAGTTGTTGTGCGGACGTTGCTTCCCAGAGGCCGTTTGGAACAAGGCAGTGAGTGTTGCAACCGAGGACAGGCAATTTTTTGCGAGCTTCGCGCTAAGCCCTTCAGCAGTCCGCGGTCCCGTTCTGTGAGCTTGTGTGGACTACCACTTTGTGGCTGAGCCGTTGTTGCTCTTAGACATTTCCGCTTCACAGTAACATCACTTAGAGTTGAACCAGATCAGCTCTAGCAAACTGTGACACGTTGAAAGTCACTGAGCTCTTCGATAAGACCATTCTAATAACAATGTTTGTCTATGGAGCATGCATGGCTGTGTGGTCTGAAATAGCCGAATCCACTCACTCCACAAATTTCAAAGGGGTCTCCACATATTTTGGTATATGCATATATACAGTAACAGTTAAAAGTTTGGACACACCTACTCAGTCAAGGGTTTTTCTTTATTTCTACTATTTTCTACATTCTAGAATAACAGTGAAGACTCCAAAACTATGAAAGAACACATATGGTATCATGTAGTAACCAAAAAAGTGTTAAACAAATTAAAATGTATTTTATATGGGAGATTCTTCAAAGTTGTCACCCTTTGCCTTGATGACAGATTTGCACACTCTTGGCATTCTCTCAACCAGCTTCACCTGGAAGGCTTTTCCAACAGTCTTGAAGGAGTTCCAACATGAGCACTTGTTGAGCACTTGTTGGCTGCTTTTCCTTCACTCTGCGGTCAAACTCATCCCAAACCATCTCAATTGGGTTGAGGTCGGGTGATCGTGGAGGTCAGGTCATCTGATGCAGCACTCCACCCCTCTCCTTGGTCAAATAGCCCTTACACAGCCTGTTTTGGGTCATTGTCCTGTTGAAAAACAAATGATAGTCCCAACTAAGCGCAACCTAGATGGGATGGGGTATCGCTGCAGAATGCTGTGGTAGCCATGCTGGTTAAGTGTGCCTTGAATTCTAAATAAATCACAGAAAGTGTCCCCAGTAAAGCACCCCCACACCTCCTCCTCCATGCTTCACGGTGGGAACCACACATGTGGTGATCATCCTGCTCTGCGTCTCACAAAGACACAGTGGTTGTTACCTTGTCACAACACAACTGATTGGCACAAACGCAAGGCACACCTGTTAATTGAAATGCATTCCAGGCATTCTAAGCAGCCAACAAGTGCTCAGCATATGTGGGAACTCCTTCAAGACTGTTGGAAAAGCATTCCAAGGTGAAGCTGGTTGAGAGAATGCCTAGTGACCCCTCTGCGGCGTCACAAAGAACCGGATGCATCGGTTTTTTAAGGGAAATGGAAAGAGAGCCTGTGACGCTACTTGGACGACATGGTTCACGTTATGTCGAGCAAAAACAAAACACTGCATTCTACAGTAAGAACTTCATACCAACGGTCAGGCGTGGGTGGTGTGATGGTTTTGGGATGCTTTGCTGCCTCACATCTTAACATTGAAGTAACCATGAATTCTGCCCCGTATCAGAGAATTCTACAGGAGAATGTCAGGCCATCTGTCCGTAGGGGCATTGGGTGTTGCATAACTTTGTTTATTAAAACAATTAGTATCCATTTTTTGTGTCATTTGTTTACTTGAGTTCCCTTTATCTAATACTAGGTTTTGGTTGAAAATCTGATTACATTTAAGTGAGAAAAATAGGCAAAAATAGAGAAAATCAGAAAGTGGGCAAAAAACGTTTTAAAGGCACTGCAGGAGATTTGCTGGTGGGAATAACAACACTGCTATTGATTCTGGACTGTATAGCTGTGTCTCATTGGATGGCCTGTACATGCATTCGGCTGCTCTGTTAATAATCAATTAAGTTCGAATGGGAGATTGAATGTGAGATGGGAAAAAGCTTTCTGCTTTGGCTGTAACAAAACATCCCTGGAACGTCTCTGTTATGTTGTGAGGAAGCCAGATTAAAAAGGCTTTTTAAAGCACAGCCGTTGTTCGGTCGGTGGGTCTGAATCTCACATAAAAGAGAGACTTGTGACATTACGTTAAGGAGGTGAGTTATCACTTAATTGTGTGGTGGAGATTGTACTAAGAGGGGGACAGATGAGGCTATTTTGGGATGGAGGTGGAGGCTGAATTCCAGGCGTCCTGTCCTGTACTGTCCTCTCCTCTCCTCTCCTCTCCTCTCCTCTCCTCTCCTCTCCTCTCCATCTTTAAATGAAATTATGGGCAGAAAGACAAATTAAACGCCATCTTTCATCGAATCAGATGGCTTATTCGTCACAAAACCATTGGAGGTTGCTAATTATTTTAATGATTATTTCATTGGCAAAGTGGGCAAACTTAGGCAGGAAATGCCAACAACGAACAGTGAGAAATTGTATTCATGCATAAAAATAAAATTAAAATACAAGAAAAGCATTGCAAGTTTGAATTTTGTAAAGTTAATGTGGGAGAGGTGGAAAAATATTGACAAACCTCCTGGCATTGACAACTTAGATGGAAAGCTACTGAGGATGGTAGCTGACTCTATAGCCACTCCTACTGAGGATGGTAGCTGACTTTATAGCCACTCCTACTGAGGATGGTAGCTGACTCTATAGCCACTCCTACTGAGGATGGTAGCTGACTCTATAGCCACTCCTACTGAGGATGGTAGCTGACTCTATAGCCACTCCTACTGAGGATGGTAGCTGACTTTATAGCCACTCCTACTGAGGATGGTAGCTGACTCTATAGCCACTCCTACTGAGGATGGTAGCTGACTCTATAGCCACTCCTACGGAGGATGGTAGCTGACTCTATAGCCACTCCTTTCTATCATATTGTTGTTGTATCTGTCCTCAGGCCTGGAGGGAAGCCAAAGTAATTCCGTTACCCAAGAGTGGTAAAGTGGCCTTTACTGGTTCTAGCAGCAGACCTATAAGCTTGCTGCCACTTAAAAATGTAATTTTCTGGATTTTCTCCTCTCCTCTCCTCTCCTCTCCTCTCCTCTCCTCTCCTCTCCTCTCCTCTCCTCACCTCTCCTCACCTCTCCTCTCTTCTCTGAGCTATAACAAGCCCATAGATACCAAGATAATGCAACTGTAATTCTGAGATAACAACCACCATTAATCTTCCTGAGGTCAGGGAGTTATCACTGTTAGCGATATTACTAATAGATATAGTATGTTCTTTGCAGTAGCCTACAAGGAGTGTGCCTGAAGTGCTTAATCCTCTCATTTTCAGTAAGTTTCAGGAGTACAGTTCAAGACGTGTGTGGTTGAGAGGTAAAGCATTATTGTGTGTCATTGAGAGGTAAAGCATTATCGTGTGCGGTTGAGAGGTAAAGCATTATCATGTGTGGTTGAGAGGTAAAGCATTAATGTGTGTGTGGTTGAGAAGTAAAACATTATCATGTGTGTCGTTGAAAGGTAAAGCATTATCATATGTGTCGCTGAGAGATAAAGCATTGTCATGTGTGTGGTTGAGGGGTAAAGCATTATCATGTGTGGCTGAGAGGTAAAGCATTATCATGTGTGTCATTGCGAGGTAAAGCATTATCATGTGTGTGGTTGAGAGGTAAAGTATTATCATGTGTGTGGTTGAGAGGTAAAGCATTATCATGTGTGTCACTGAAAGGTAAAGCATTATCATGTACGATTGAGAGGTAAAGCATTATCATGTATGGTTGAGAGGTAAAGCATTATCATGTGTGGTTGAGAGGTAAATCATTATCATGTGTGGTTGAGAGGTAACGCATTATCATGTGTGGCTGAGAGGTAAAGCATTATTGTGTGTGGTTGAGAGGTAAAGCATTATCATGCGTGTCATTGAAAGGTAAAGCATTATCATGTACGGTTGAGAGGTAAAGCATTATCATGTATGATTGAGAGGTAAAGCATTATCATGTGTGGTTGAGAGGTAAATCATTATCATGTGTGGTTGAGAGGTAACGCATTATCATGTGTTGCTGAGGGGTAAAGCATTATCATGTGTGGTTGAGAGGTAAAGCATTATCATGTGTGGTTGTGAGGTAAAGCATTATCATGTGTGGTCGAGAGGTAAAGCATTATCACATGTGTGTCGTTGAGAGGTAAAACATTTTCACGTGTGGTCATTCATCACTCACTTCCAATCACTACTTAAACTACACCATCACTACTTTTAACCACATCATCACAACTTAAACCACACCATCATCTCCTTCACATTCATTCCACCATGTCCATCTGTGCTGACTGGGAGTACAGACAGCTATTGAAGCCTCAGTCGATTGGTCACGGCCCCACCGATTTCAGACGCAGCCATCGGCGTAGCCCAGGACCCGATTTGAAGTGTTTTAGAGTGTGTGTCAGAATCCTGATTACCCGGAGTGAGATAGAGTTGCTTAATTTCACAGCAGCCTGCAGCAATGTGGAGAGAGAGAGAGAGAGAGAGAGAGAGAGAGAGAGAGAGAGAGAGAGAGAGAGAGAGAGAGAGAGAGAGAGAGAGAGAGAGAGAGAGAGAGAGAGAGAGAGAGAGAGAGAGAGAGAGAGAGAGAGAGAGAGAGAGAGAGAGAGAGAGAGAGAGAGAGAGAGAGAGAGACTGTGCAATTCTTACTTTGTTACCCCAGGAATTATTAGGTTTTATTACATACAGTCGGGAGGAACTATTGGAAATAAGAGCAACGTCAACTCACCAACATTATGACCAGGAATACGACTTTCCCGAAGCGGATCCTCTGTTTGGTCCACCACCCAGGACAATGGATCGGATCCCAGCCGGCGAACCAAAACAATGGCGCCGCAGAAGGGGCAGACGGAGCGGTCTTCTGGTCAGGCTCCGTAGACGGGCACATCGCCCACACATCGTATGCTCCCTAGTATACTATACTACTAGCCATTGTCCAGTCTCTTGACAACAAGGTAGACGAAATCCAAGCAAGGGTTGCCTTCCAGAGAGACATCAGAGATTGTAACGTTCTTTGTTTCATGGAAACATGGCTCACTCGGGATATACGTTATCTGAGTCGGTACAGCCAGCTGGTTTCTTCACGCATCACGCCGACAGAAACAAGCATCTCTCTTGTAAGAAGAGGGGCGGGGGGGGTATGCCTTATGATTAACGAGTCGTGGTGTGATCATAACAACATACAGGAACTCAAGTCCTTTTGTTCACCTGACCTAGAATTTCTTACAATCAAATGCAGACCGCATTATCTACCAAGAGAATTCTCTTCGATCATAACCACAGTCGTGTATATCCCCCCCAAGCAGACACATCGACGGCCCTGAAAGAACTTCATTGGACTCTAACTGGAAACCACATATCCTGAGGCTGCATTTATTGTAGCTGGGGATTTTAACAAGGTTAATCTGAAAACAAGGCTCCCTAATTTTTATCAGCATATCGAATGTGCGACCCGGGCTGGCAAAACCATGGATCATTGTTACTCTAACTTCCACGGCGCATATAAAGCCCTCCCCTGCCCTCCTTTCGGAAAATCTGACCACGACTCCATTTTGTTGCTCCCAGCCTATAGACAGAAACTAAAACAGGAAGCGCCCAAACTCAGGTCTGTTCAATGCTCGTCCGACCAATCGGATTCCACGCTTCAAGATTGCTTCGATCACGTGGACTGGGATATGTTCCGCATAGCGTCGGACAATAACATTGATGAATACGCTGATTCGTTGAGCGAGTTTATTAGCAAGTGCATCGGTGATGTTGTACTCACAGCATCTATAAAAACATTCCCCAACCAGAAACCGGATTGATGGCAGCATTTGTGCAAAACTGAAAGCATGAACCACTGCTTTTAATTAGGGCATGGTGACCGCAAATATGACCGAATACAAACAGTGTAGCTATTCCCTCCGCAAGGCAATCAAACAAGCTAAGGGTCAGTATAGAGACAAAGTAGAACCACAATTCCACGGCTCAGACACGAGGGGTATGTGGCAGGGTCTACAGTCAATCACGGACTACAAAAGGAAAACCAGCCCTGTTGCGGACCAGGATATCTTGCTCCCAGATAGACTGCCACTGACTCGGCCCGCTGCCAAAACCTGCGGGATCTCCTTCACTGCAACCAACGTGAGTAAAACGTTTAAACGTGTTAACCCTCGCAAGGCTGCCGGCCCAGACGGCATCCCCAGCCGCGTCTTCAGAGCATGCGCAGACCAGCTGGCTGGTGTGTTTACGGACATGTTCAATCAATCCTTATCCCAGTCTGCTGTGTAACAACATCTGATCCTCAACACTGGGGCCCCACAAGGGTGCGTTCTCAGCCATCTCCTGTACTCCCTGTTCACCCACGACTGCGTGGCCATGCACGCCTCCAACTCAATCATCAAGTTTGCGGACGACACTACAGTTTTAGGCTTGATTACCAACAACGACGAGACGGCCTACAGGGAGGAGGTGAGGGCCCTCGGAGTGTGGTGTCATGAAAATAACCTCACACTCAACATCAACAAAACAAAAGAGATGATTGTGGACTTCAGGAAATGGCAGAGGGAGCAGCCCCCTATCCACATCGACGGGACAGTAGTGGAGAAGGTGGAAAGTTTTAAGTTCCTCGGCGTACACATCATCAACTCGAAGCACAAGCATTTCGCTACACTCGCATTAACATCTGCTAACCATGTGTATGTGACAAATAAATTTGATTTGATTTGAGATGGGGAGAGAAAGAGAGAGAGTGGTAGTGACAAAAAGATCAGGATAGAGAAAGGGAGATGGGAAGAAAGAGAGAGACTTGGACTCTGTCAATAAAGCTGGGAGAACTATGGTAGAGAGAGGGATAGAGACAGTGGAGGCCCCTGGGAGCGGCTGGGAGAGCAGTCCTGAAGGCTACAGGCACTTAACCAGCCTCACCGGCTCATCAAATACTTTAAGCCTTTGCTCTAGCCTGCCTGGAGTGCCAGATGGGTTTAGTTTGCAGTTTTTTTATTTAAATTGTGCCAGCCAAGGTCAATCAAGCCCCACTCGAGACAGACAAACAGAGAGATGCAGAGAGACAGAGAGAGAGAGAGACAGAGACAGAGACAGAGAGAGACAGAGACAGAGAAGAGTGCAGGAAGAATAGCAGGGTCGTCCTCTTCAATACGTGGGGCTTCCTGTCATCTGTACGTCTGAAGGCAGAAAGCTACCTGAGGTGTGTGGGCGTTCAGAATGGTGAACTTACTAAATGACTAGAGTTGACTGTGCGATATTAGGTTGCTTCTGTGTAAATATTTTCTGTCTGGTCTTTAATGATTTGTATGTGGGATAGAACGTGATTGGTCTCAGGTAAAACACTTCTGCTCTGTTAATAATGTGTCAATAACAGTGTGTCCTACACACTGGTAATTAACTGTAATATACAATGATGTTAACGATGCACTGGTAAATAACTGTAAATTACAATGATGTTAAAGGTGCACTGGTAATTAACTGTAATTTACAATGATGTTAAAAAGGCACGGGTAAATAACTAATTTACAATGATGTTAAAGGTGCACTGGTAAATAACTGTAAATTACAATGATGTTAACGATGTACTGGTAAATAACTGTAAATTACAATGATGTTAAAGAGGCACTGGTAATTAACTGTAAATTACAATGATGTTAAAGGTGCACTGGTAAATAACTGTAATTTACAAGGATATTGCTGTTGATTTGATTTGATTTATATTATATGATTAAGAACCTCATTAACACCTCACTACAGACACTGAATCGATCATTTGATCGAAAGTGCCAATCCCATGGCCCATATTCTGTATGATGAAACTGAAGTCCAAGGTTAGTGTGACTGTACCTTGGTTGGAATGTTGAGGGTCAGGACACAGGCGTCAGAGTTTCCTTGGTTGGAGGGTTAGTGTGACTGTACCTTGGTTGGAATGTTAAGGGTCAGGACACAGGCGTCAGAGTTTCCTTGGTTGGAGGGTTAGTGTGACTGTACCTTGGTTGGAATGTTGAGGGTCAGGACACAGGCGTCAGAGTTTCCTTGGTTGGAGGGTTAGTGTGACTGTACCTTGGTTGGAATGTTAAGGGTCAGGACACAGGCGTCAGAGTTTCCTTGGTTGGAGGGTTAGTGTGACTGTACCTTGGTTGGAATGTTAAGGGTCAGGACACAGGCGTCAGAGTTTCCTTGGTTGGAGGGTTAGTGTGACTGTACCTTGGTTGGAATGTTAAGGGTCAGGACACAGGCGTCAGAGTTTCCTTGGTTGGAGGGTTAGTGTGACTGTACCTTGGTTGGAATGTTAAGGGTCAGGACACAGGCGTCAGAGTTTCCTTGGTTGGAGGGTTAGTGTGACTGTACCTTGGTTGGAATGTTAAGGGTCAGGACACAGGCGTCAGAGTTTCCTTGGTTGGAGGGTTAGTGTGACTGTACCTTGGTTGGAATGTTAAGGGTCAGGACACAGGCGTCAGAGTTTCCTTGGTTGGAGGGTTAGTGTGACTGTACCTTGGTTGGAATGTTAAGGGTCAGGACACAGGCGTCAGAGTTTCCTTGGTTGGAGGGTTAGTGTGACTGTACCTTGGTTGTGGGGTGTCGTGTCTTTACTATCATTAACTGAAGACATTGTTTTTATCAACGATTCTCTGTAATTAGTATTACGCGATCATACTGATTAATCATGTAACTGTAATTAACTAGGAAGTCGGGGCACCAAGGAAAAATATTCAGATTACAAAGTTATAATTTCCTAAAATAACTTTTCAGATATTTTATCTGATCAATTAGTCTTCGAATTATTAATTAATGAATTCATTAATTAATTATTTACTTTACCTCACGTTAGTCTCATTCCAAACGTTGTAAATTGTTGGTTATCTGCACGAACCCAGTCTTCACTATGGGTCATCCATACATCAATTGTCTTAAATCATTTATTTATGACTAACTAAGTAATTCACAGAAATGCTTAAACAAACAAACAAACAAGGTAAATGTGGTTACATGAAATTAAATGAGAATGTGCCCTAGTGGGCTAAACCGGCATAGTGGCTTGTTAGACAAAAGGGGAAGGGGGGGTCGACTAAGAAGAGTGATAATTATAACAATTGAAATGCTAATCCTTTGCACATGAACGCTCACTCATTCGGGAACAATTGCAATCAATATATATATTTACGCTCAGTGTGTCGTCTTGATCGCTGTTGAAAAGTGTGTTTCTTTTGTAGAATTGTCTGTCTCTCTCCCTCTCTCTCTCTGTCGTGGTTATAGTGGATAGTTCAGAGTGACATTCATTCGTTTCATTATAGAATTAAAGTTTTGGTGGTTGTCGTTCTTCGTGTTCAAGGGTTAGTGTTAGGGACCAGGGGTCAGGATTACCTTGGATGGAGGGTTAGTGTTGGGGGTCAGGGTTTCCTTGGTTGGAGCTGTTAGAGAGTGAGGGTTAGTGTAAGGGGTCAGGGTTACCTTGGTTGGAAGGTTAATGTTGGGGGTCAGGGTTACCTTGGTAGGAGGGATAGTGTTGGGGGTCAGGGGTCAGGGTTGTCTTGGTTGGAGGTTAGTGATAGGGGTCAGGGTTACCTTGGTTGGAGCTGTTGAAGAGTGAGGGTTAGTGTAAGGGGTCAGGGTTCAGGGTTACCTTGGTTGGAAGGTTAATGTTGGGGGTCAGGGTTACCTTGGTAGGAGGGATAGTGTTGGGGGTCAGGGGTCAGGGTTACCTTGGTTGGAGGGTTAATGTTGGGGGTCAGGGTTACCTTGGTAGGAGGGATAGTGTTGGGGGTCAGGGTTTCCTTGGTTGGAGCTGTTAAAGAGTGAGGGTTAGTGTAAGGGGTCAGGGTTACCTTGGTTGGAGGGTTAGTGTTGGGGGTCAGGGTTACCTTGGTTGGAGGGTTAATGTTGGGGGTCAGGGTTACCTTGGTAGGAGGGTTAGTGTTGGGGGTCAGGGTTATCTTGGTTGGAGGTTAGTGATAGGGGTCAGGGTTACCTTGGTTGGAGCTGTTGAAGAGTGAGGGTTAGTGTTAGGGGTCAGGGGTCAGGGTTACCTTGGTTGGAGCTGTTGAAGAGTGAGGGTTAGTGTTAGGGGTCAGGGGTCAGGGTTACCTTGGTTGGAGCTGTTGAAGAGTGAGGGTTAGTGTTAGGGGTCAGTGGTCAGGGTTACCTTGGTTGGAGCTGTTGGATGGGAAGCGGTCAGACTTCTTGAGGGTTCTGAAGTGAACCCTCTTGCTGGCCTGACTCTCTCCGTACAGACCAATAGACTGGACCTGGATAATATAGTCTGTCTCCTGGTCCAGATCCCACAGAACACAGCTTCTGCTGGTGGTGTTCACCTCTCTGATGAAGCGCTGGGTGTGGCCCTCCTGCCTCTGAGATATAACACAGAGATATAGGGTAGAAAGGTTTGAGTTGAGATGGAAACTAACTAACTCCCCACAGTCCTCCATATTCTCCCTGTCTAACTCCCCACAATCCTCCATGTTCTCCCTGTCTAACTCCCCACAGTCCTCCATGTTCTCCCTGTCTAACTCCCCACAGTCCTCCATGTTCTCCCTGTCTAACTCCCCACAGTCCTCCATATTCTCCCTGTCTAACTCCCCACAGTCCTCCATGTTCTCCCTATCTAACTCCTCACAGTCCTCCATGTTCTCCCTGCCTAACTCCCCACAGTCCTCCATGTTCTCCCTGTCTAACTCCCCACAGTCCTCCCTGTTCTCCCAGTCTAACTTCCCAGTCTTCCCTGTTCTCCCAGTCTAACTTCCCACAGTCCTCCATGTCTAATCCCACATTCTTCCCTATCTAACTCCCACAGTCCTATTCATCGAACTCCCCACAGTCCTTCCTATCTAACTCCCCACAGACCTTAATGATATATATGTTAATCTTAATGATAATAATGGTATTGTTTAACTCCACACAGTCCTCTCTGTCTAACTAACTCCCCACAGTCCTCCATGTTCTCCTTATCTAACTCCCCACAGTCCTCCATGTTCTCCCTGTCTAACTCCCCACAGTCCTCCATATTCTCCCTGTCTAAGTCCCCACAGTCCTCCATGTTCTCCTTATCTAACTCCCCACAGTCCTCCATGTTCTCCTTATCTAACTCCCCACAGTCCTCCATGTTCTCCTTATCTAACTCCCCACAGTCCTCCATGTTCTCCCTGTCTAACTCCCCACAGTCCTCCATATTCTCCCTGTCTAAGTCCCCACAGTCCTCCATGTTCTCCTTATCTAACTCCCCACAGTCCTGTGTTCTCCTTATCTAACTCCCCACAGTCCTCCCTGTCTAACTGCCTGCCGTCCTGTACCTTGACCTCTACTCTGGATTACCGACCTCTGCCTGACCTGACCCTGAGCCTGTCTGCCGTCCTGTACCTTGACCTCTACTCTGGATTACCGACCTCTGCCTGACCTGACCCTGAGCCTGCCTGCCGTCCTGTACCTTGACCTCTACTCTGGATTATCGACCTCTGCCTGACCTGACCCTGAGCCTGCCTGCCGTCCTGTACCTTGACCTCTACTCTGGATTACCAACCTCTGCCTGACCTGACCCTGAGCCTGCCTGCCGTCCTGTACCTTGGCCTCTACTCTGGATTACCGACCTCTGCCTGACCTGACCCTGAGCCTGCCTGCTGTCCTGAACCTTGACCTCTACTCTGGATTACCGACCTCTGCCTGTCCTGACCCTGAGCCTGCCTGCCGTCCTGAACCTTGACCTCTACTCTGGATTACCGACCTCTGCCTGTCCTGACCCTGAGCCTGCCTGCCGTCCTGAACCTTGACCTCTACTCTGCATTATTGACCCCTGCCTGCCTTGACCTGACGTTTGCCTTCCCCTGTTGTTACAATAAAACATTGTAACTTCAACACAGTCTGCACTTGGGTCTTACCTTGATACCTGATAGTATGAGTTTTGCACATGAAGAGACAAAGTTGTAACCAAATGCATATGTATCCAATGTTTCAAACTGTGTCACTAGTGTTGATATAATATCAGACAGAGTTCACTGTACATAATTCATAGGTCTATTACATTTAAACAAGAAGGAGGCTGTGTAACTACAGTATGCACATGTTGTATGTTTAAACATCAGTATGCATAGGTAGTTCCGCTACTACTACTACTACTACTACTACTACTACTACTACTACTACTACTACTACTATACTAATACTACTACACCACTCCCACCACCACTACTACTACTATACTGCTACTAAAACTATACTACTACTACTACTACTATACTAATACTACTATACTACTACCACCACTACTACTACTACTACACTACTACCACTATACTACTACTTCTATACTACTATACTACTACTACTACTACTACTACTACTACTACTACTACTACACTACTACCACTATACTACTACTTCTATACTACTATAGTACTGTACTACTACTGCTACTTCTACTACTACTACTATACTACTACTACTACTACTACTATACTACTACTACTACTACTACTATACTACTACTACTACTACTACTACTACTACACTACTACCACTATACTACTACTTCTATACTACTATACTACTATTACTACTACTACTACTACTACTACTACTACTACTACTACTACTACTACTACTTTTTCCCACATCTTGTTCAACTGTTACCACGCACCTGCCAAAAAAGATGGCTCAGATGTGCGAGTGCTTCTTGAAATTTTGAGTTGTAATGAATTTGCAAACATTTCAGAAAAAAATGTTTTTTTTTTGCTTTGTCATTATTTGGGGGTTATTGTGTGTAGATTGATACAACAACAAAAAAAGTTGGAAAAAGGCTGTAACACAACAAAATGTTTAAAAAGTCAAGGGGTTTGAATACTTTCTGAATGCATAAAGTATTACAGTAGTAAACATGCAGTGTATATATACGTCTCTATTCACCTTAAAACACATCGGACATTTAGCACATAAAATACTGATGTAAACAGAACCTCTACAGCAATGACATTTAGTAAATAAACATCTTAACAGTGGAATTCACTTAGCAAACTAAACCTTTACCAAGATCTCATCCACCCATTACATTTGTATATTTTGTCAACAAGACCATTAGGCTAGATAATAATAATAATTAATATTATGATAATTAATAACTATTAATAATAACTACATAGTAGTCACCTGCTGTGAGACGGAGAAGCCGATGATGACTTCACCCTCAGGTATCTCCCAGTAGACAGTGGCTGAGTCGGCCCTCAGGTGCATCACAGACACGTTGACAGGAGCAGGGGGACGGTCTGAGGAGAGAGGAACAAGAGCTTGTTAGGGGGAAAAGTACATTACGTAAGTCTCTGAAAGAGTTAGTTTCAAGGTGGTGCGACCGTCAGAGAGGCGGTCTGAGGAGAGAGGAACAATAGCATATAAAGGGGTGAGGATACAGAAGTAAAGAAATTATTTGTTTGTATTGGTACCAGGGGGTGTGACTGACTGTTTGTATCGGTACCAGGGGGTGTGACTGACCGTTTGTATCGGTACCAGGGGGTGTGACTGACTGTTT
>NC_092154.1:4775885-4813385 GCF_045791955.1 Oncorhynchus clarkii lewisi | reverse complement strand
AATTTGTCACATGCGCCGAATACAACAGGTGTAGTAGATCTTTAGACATTACCAAATCTAATGTGTTCTCATTCATTACCAAATCTAACGTGTTCTCATTCATTACCAAATCTAATGTGTTCTCATTCATTACCAAATCTAACGTGTTCTCATTCATTACCAAATCTAATGTGTTCTCATTCATTACCAAATCTAACGTGTTCTCATTCATTACCAAATCTAATGTGTTCTCATATAGACCAAATCTAACGTGTTCTCATTCATTACCAAATCTAACGTGTCCTCATATAGACCAAATCTAACGTGTTCTCATTCATTACCAAATCTAACGTGTTCTCATTCATTACCAAATCTAACGTGTTCTCATTCATTACCAAATCTAACGTGTCCTCATATAGACCAAATCTAATGTGTTCTCATTCATTACCAAATCTAACGTGTTCTCATTCATTACCAAATCTAACGTGTTCTCATATAGACCAAATCGAATGTGTTCTCATTCATTACCAAATCTAACGTGTTCTCATATAGACCAAATTAATGTGTTCTCATTCATTACCAAATCTAACGTGTTCTCATTCATTTCCAAATCTAACGTGTTCTCATTCATTACCAAATCTAACGTGTTCTCATTCATTTCCAAATCTAACGTGTTCTCATTCATTACCAAATCTAACGTGTTCTCATTCATTTCCAAATCTAACGTGTTCTCATTCATTTCCAAATCTAACGTGTTCTCATTCATTTCCAAATCTAACGTGTTCTCATTCATTACCAAATCTAACGTGTTCTCATTCATTTCCAAATCTAACGTGTTCTCATTCATTTCCAAATCTAACGTGTTCTCATATAGACCAAATCTAATGTGTTCTCATTCATTACCAAATCTAACTTGTTCTCATTCATTTCCAAATCTAACGTGTTCTCATTCATTTCCAAATCTAACGTGTTCTCATTCATTTCCAAATCTAACGTGTTCTCATTCATTACCAAATCTAACGTGTTCTCATTCATTTCCAAATCTAACGTGTTCTCATTCATTTCCAAATCTAACGTGTTCTCATATAGACCAAATCTAATGTGTTCTCATTCATTACCAAATCTAACTTGTTCTCATTCATTTCCAAATCTAACGTGTTCTCATTCATTTCCAAATCTAACTTGTTCCAAAATTGCTTTCCTTATGAATTTGTCAAATAATATAGCCTATCAAATCAATTCACATTTTACTGGTCACATACACGTGGTTGGCAGATGTTAATGAGAGTGTAGCAAAATGCTTGTGCCATATACCCTATGTCATATACCCTATGTCATATAACCTATGTCATATAACCTATGTCATATAACCTATGTCATATACCCTATGTCATATACTCTATGTCATATACCCTATGTCATATAACCTATGTCATATACCCTATGTCATATAACCTATGTCATATACCCTATGTCATATAACCTATGTCATATAACCTATGTCATATACCCTATGTCATATACCCTATGTCATATACCCTATGTCATATAACCTATGTCACATACCCTATGTCATATACCCTATGTCATATACCCTATGTCATATACCCTATGTCATATACCCTATGTCATATAACCTATGTCATATACCCTATGTCATATAACCTATGTCATATACCCTATGTCATATACCCTATGGCATATAACCTATGTCATATACCCTATGTCATATAACCTATGTCATATACCCTATGTCATATAACCTATGTCATATAACCTATGTCATATACCCTATGTCATATACCCTATGTCATATACCCTATGTCATATAACCTATGTCACATACCCTATGTCATATAACCTATGTCATATACCCTATGTCATATACCCTATGTCATATACCCTATGTCATATAACCTATGTCATATACCCTATGTCATATACCCTATGTCATATAACCTATGTCATATACCCTATGTCATATAACCTATGTCATATACCCTATGTCATATAACCTATGTCATATAACCTATGTCATATAACCTATGTCATATACCCTATGTCATATACCCTATGTCATATAACCTATGTCACATACCCTATGTCATATACCCTATGTCATATACCCTATGTCATATAACCTATGTCATATACCCTATGTCATATACCCTATGTCATATACCCTATGTCATATAACCTATGTCATATACCCTATGTCATATAACCTATGTCATATACCCTATGTCATATACCCTATGTCATATAACCTATGTCATATACCCTATGTCATCTATGTCATATAACCTATGTCATATACCCTATGTCATATAACCTATGTCATATACCCTATGTCATATACCCTATGTCATATAACCTATGTCATATACCCTATGTCATATACAGTGCCATGCTGAAGTCTTCACCCCCCTTGGCGTTTTTCATATTTTGTTGCATTACAACCTGTAATTTGAATGGATTTTTATTTGGATTTCATGTAATGGACATACATAAAATAGTCCAAATTGGTGAAATGAAATGAAAAAAATTACTTATTTCAAAAAATGCAAGAAAAAAAACAACTGAAAAGTTGTCCGTGAATATGTATTCACCCCCCTTTACTATGAAGCCCCTAAATAAGATCTGGTGCCACCAATTACCTTCAGACGTCACATTATTAGTTACATAAAGTCCACCTGTGTGGAATCTAAGTGTCACATGATCTGTCACATGATCTGTCACATGATCGCAGTATATTTATACACCTGTTCTGAAAGGCCCCCAGAGTCTGCAACACCACTAAGCAAGGGGCACCACCAAGCAAGCACCATGAAGACCAAGGAGCTCTCCAAACAGGTCAGGGACAAAGTTGTGGACAAGTACAGATCAGGGTTGGGTTATAAAAAAATATCCGAAACTTTTAACATCCCACGGAGCACCATTATTAAAAGATTGAAAGAATATGGCACCACAACAAACCTGCCAAGAGAAGGCCACCCACCAAAACTCACGGACCAGGCAGGGAGGGCATTAATCAGAGAGGCAACAAAGAGACAAAAGATAACCCTGAAGGAGCTGCAAAGCTCCACAGAGGAGATTGTAGTATCTGTCCATAGGTCCACAGAGCTGGGCTTTACGGAAGAAAAAAAGCCATTGTAATATAACCATGGTATGGCCATAGTAAAGATTTAAACCCTTGTCATAATCTGCAACCATGGAACTAGTCACCCAACACAGAGAGCAATTTGACCAGGCAATCAAATACACCTGATTTAGTTGCCTTGATTATCAGAATGTGCTTTTGAACTTCTGTTAAGGACGCTTCAATGAACATGTGTTGGAACATGTCCAACTACGTCAACGATTTTAACTGGCCCATACAGAATTTGTTACAAGAAATAATTTACAGGCCACCTGGTGAGGTTAGCATAGGGCTAAATGTGTAAGCTTATGTGATGGGAACAGCTAACATGTAGCCTTTAATCGCGTAGCAACTACGTCAACTTAACCTTCAACTTCTAATGTCACATAGTTAGTTAATTAAAGTCCACCTGTGTGCAATCTATGTGTCACATGATCTATCATATGATCTCAGTATATATACACCTGTTTCGCAAGTATGTGTTTGCCGTAGTATACACAATAGATAATGGTTGTTGTTTTGTTCGGAAAGCACCTTGAGGATACCTGACGGTGTCAGAAACAAGTGTAGGTGCCAGCAGAACTCCACAACATTCTAATCTTCCATTCTAAACAAAGCCAGGCAGTCTCTACAATGGCTACAGCAAGCAAGCTTAGTGATGGGTCAAATGGAGGACAGCTAGATAGAGTCAGGGAAGTGTCTCACACTGTCATCTCCCTCAGGTGTAACAGCGTTCATTCATCCTATAAGATACAGTCTGTCTGAAATGACACCCTACTCCCTAGTCACTTTATAGTGCACTACTTTTGACCAAAGCCCTATATAGGGAGGGTAGTATTTGGGACACAGCTCAGAAGGTGACCAGGGACAGTGTGACAATACACTAGGACCAGATGGGACCAGGGGCTAGTATGAGTTTAATGTATTAACTGCCTACAATCCCTCAGGCATACAGGCAGACAGACAGACAGGCAGACAAGCAGAAAGACAGGCTGACAGGCATCCAGACAAGCAGACAGGTAGACAGAAATGTAGACAGCCAGACAGATAGGCACCCATACAGGTAGATAGACACACAGACATTTAGACAGACAGGCACACATACAGGTAGATAGACACACAGACAGTTAGACAGACAGGCACACAGGCACGCAGGCAGACAGAGAGACAGAAAGACAGGCAGATATACAGGCACTGTCACACCCTGACCTCTCTATTTGGTTAGGTCAGGGTGTGATTAGGGTGGGCATTCTATGTTTCATATTTCTTTGTGTGTGGTTTCCAATCAGAGGCAGCTGTCTATCGTTGTCTCTGATTGAGAACGATAGTTAGGCAGCCTTTTTCCCAACTGTGTTTTGTGGGTAGTTGTTTTCTGTTTAGTGTTTGCACATGACAGAACTGTTTCATTTTTTCACTTTGATATTTTGTTCGAGTGTGTTTTGAGTAATAAAGAACTTACCACGCTGCGTTTTGGTCCATGCCTTCCGACGAGAGACGTTGCAGAACTACCCACCACCAAAGGACCCAAGCAGCGTGGTAAAAAGGACGAGTGGACATGGGAGGAGATCCTGGACGGAAAAGGACCCTGGGCGCAGGCTGGAGAGTATCGCCCGTCCAAGGGAGGAGAAGCAGAAAGAAGGAACAGCGAATAGACGAGGAATTAGAGGAACGGCAACGAGACCAGACGTCACGACAACAACGGGAGCCCGAGAGGCAGCCCCCACACGGGGAGATTGTTGGTGTCAGGGTTTAGACCTGAGCCAACTCCCAGTGTTTACCGTGGGGAGCGTGTGACTGGTCAGGCACCTTGTTATGCGGTGATGCGCACGGTGTCTCCAGTGAGCATTCACAGGCCGGTGCGCTTTGTGCCAGTGCCCCTCATTTTCCAGGCGGAAGTGGGCATCCAGCCAGGACGGGTTGTGCCAGCTCTAAGCTCGAGACCTCTAGTGCGCCTCCACGGCCTAGTGTATCCTGTGCCTGTGGCACGCACCAGGCTTCCAGTGCATCTCCCCAGTCCGGTGAGACCTGTTCCGGTTCCAAGTACCAGGCCTCCAGTGTGTCTCCACAGCCTGGTAAGCCCTGTCGCAGCTCCGCGCACCAGGCCTCACGTACCAGGCTTCCAGAGACCTGTTCCGGCTCCACGTACAAAGCCTCTAGTGATGATCCATGGCACAAAGCCTCCAGTGATAATCCATGGCACGAAGCCTCCAGTGATGATCCATGGCACGGAGCCTCCCGTGTGTCTCCACAGCCTGGTAAGCCCTGTGGCAGCTCCACGCACCAGGCTTCCAGTGCATCTCCCCAGTCTGGTGAGACCTGTTCCGGCTCCACGTACGAAGCCTCCAGTGATGATCCATGGCCCGGAGCCTGTAGTGATGATCCATGGCCCGGAGCCTGTAGTGATGATCCATGGCACGAAGCCTCCAGTGATGATCCATGGCCCGGAGCCTGTATTGATGATCCATGGCACGAAGCCTCCAGTGATGATCCATGGCCCGGAGCCTGTAGTGAAAATCTAGGGCAAGGAGCCTTCAGCGACGGTCCCCTGTCCGGAGCCTCCAGCGACGGTCCCCAGTCCGGAGCCTCCAGCGACGGTCCCCAGTCCGGAGCCTCCAGCGACGGTCCCCAGTCCGGAGCCTCCAGCGACGGTCCCCAGTCCGGGGCCTCCAGCGACGGTCCCCAGTCCGGGGCCTCCAGCGGTGGTTCCCAATTCAGTCACTGTCACGCCCTGACCTTAGAGCCGTTTTATTTCTCTATTTGGTTAGGTCAGGGTGTGATTAGGGTGGGTGTTCTATGTTTCCTATTTCTTTGTGTGTGGTTCCCAATCAGAGGCAGCTGTCTATCGTTGTCTCTGATTGGGAATCATACTCAGGCAGCCTTCTCCCCACCTGTGTTTTGTGGGTAGTTATTTTCTGTTTAGTGTTTGCACCTGACAGAACTGTTCTGTTTTTTCACTTTGTTATTTTGTTCGAGTGTGTTTTGAGTAGTAAAGAATCATGAAAACTTACCACGCTGCGTTTTAGTCCATGCCTTCCGACGAGAGACGTTACAGGCACACAGACAGAGCGGGTTTTTTCTCACTGAGATACCGTATGTGGTTAAACCACAGGTTATCAGATATTTGACTTCAAGTATTTGTCACAATGTTTCTGTATAGCCACTCCATGGCCCATCTATCCATGAGAGTCATAGATACACATACATTCTCCGCTAATACAATCCTCTAGCAGCCTGGTGGTATAATTCAAGCCTGGTGGTATAATTCAAGCCTGCAGATATATTTCAAGCCTGGTGGCATAATTCATGCCTGGTGGTATAATTCAAGCCTGACTGTATATTTCAAGCCTGGTGGTATAATTCAAGCCTGGTGGTATAATTCAAGCCTGGTGGTATAATTCAAGCCTGGTGGTATAATTCAAGCCTGGTGGTATGAATCAAGCCTGACTGTATATTTCAAGCCTGGTGGTATAATTCATGCCTGGTGGTATATTTCAAGCCTGGTGGTATAATTCAAGCCTGGTGGTATAATTCAAACCTTCCTGTCTACGTCTCTATAATTCAACCCTGTTGGTATATTTCAAGCCTGGTGGTATAATTCAAGCCTGCAGATATATTTCAAGCCTGGTGGTATAATTCAAGCCTGATGGTATATTTCACGCCTGCTGGTATAATTCAAGCCTGATGGTATAATTCAAGCCTGGTGGTATAATTCAAGCCTGCAGATATATTTCAAGCCTGATGGTATAATTCAAGCCTGGTGGTATAATTCAAGCCTGCAGATATATTTCAAGCCTGATGGTATATTTCAAGCCTGGTGGTATAATTCAAGCCTGCAGATATATTTCAAGCCTGATGGTATAATTCAAGCCTGCTGGTATAATTCATGCCTGGTGGTATAATTCATGCCTGGTGGTATAATTCAAGCCTGCAGATATATTTCAAGCCCGGTGGTATAATTCAAGCCTGATGGTATATTTCAAGCCTGCTGGTATAATTCAAGCCTGATGGTATATTTCACGCCTGCTGGTATAATTCATGCCTGCAGATATATTTCAAGCCCGGTGGTATAATTCAAGCCTGATGGTATATTTCACGCCTGCTGGTATAATTCATGCCTGATAAATGACCGTTTGTGTCACTAACAACCCAATGTATTTTCTTGGCTTTTCTCCGTGTGGACCGAGAAGATCAGGTCAAGGTAATGTAGTTTATGAAAACCGCTGATGACTCCCAACTGGTCTGGCTGTCTGTGTGAGTGTGTGTTTGTATGTGTTTATGTGTGTGTGTGTGTGGGTGTGTCTGTTTGTTTGTGTGTATGTGTGTGTGTTTGTGTGTGTAAGTTTACATTCTGCACAGGGACTCTACAGTGGGACGAGCAACGATGGTGGCATTGCAAATCTAGGTGTGAGTCGGGGACAAAGCCCGACTCTGGCTCTCAGAGACAACCTTATGGACCACACATATTGTCCTGTTGCTTCCTGTCTACATCACCACATGTCTTGTCCTGTTCCTTCCTGTCTACGTCTCTACAGTCACCACATGTCTTGTCCTGTTCCTTCCTGTCTACAGTCACCACATGTCTTGTCCTGTTCCTTCCTGTCTACAGTCACCACATGTCTTGTCCTGTTCCTTCCTGTCTACATCACCACATGTCTTGTCCTGTTCCTTCCTGTCTACGTCTCTACAGTCACCACATGTCCTGTCCTGTTCCTTCCTGTCTACGTCTCTACAGTCACCACACGTCTTGTCCTGTTCCTTCCTGTCTACAGTCACCACATGTCTTGTCCTGTTCCTTCCTGTCTACATCACCACATGTCTTGTCCTGTTCCTTCCTGTCTACAGTCACCACATGTCTTGTCCTGTTCCTTCCTGTCTACGTCTCTACAGTCACCACATGTCTTGTCCTGTTCCTTCCTGTCTACGTCTCTACAGTCACCACATGTCTTGTCCTGTTCCTTCCTGTCTACGTCTCTACAGTCACCACATGTCTTGTCCTGTTCCTTCCTGTCTACAGTCACCACATGTCTTGTCCTGTTCCTTCCTGTCTACGTCTCTACAGTCACCACATGTCTTGTCCTGTTCCTACCTGTCTACGTCTCTACAGTCACCACATGTCCTGTCCTGTTCCTTCCTGTCTACGTCTCTACAGTCACCACATGTCTTGTCCTGTTCCTTCCTGTCTACGTCTCTACAGTCACTACATGTCTTGTCCTGTTCCTTCCTGTCTACATCACCACATGTCTTGTCCTGTTCCTTCCTGTCTACGTCTCTACAGTCACCACACGTCTTGTCCTGTTCCTTCCTGTCTACGTCTCTACAGCAACCACACACACACCAGGGGACTCCTGTCAGCTATCGGCAGCAGGCCTACAAGATAAAATATATATGTTTTGCTCTTTCAAATAATTTTGATAAAGTAACAGACATGGTGTCGAACAGGAAGATTGGAATTCTGTGAACCAAGAGCTTGTGAGTTAAAGTCCCAGATGGGGACTTTAATAATAATAACCACTGACAATAATAACCACTGACAATAACAACCACTGACAATAACAACCACTGACAATAATAACCACTGACAATAATAACCACTGACAATAATAACCACTGACAATAACAACCACTGTATAAATGAAAATGCACAACATAATCATTTATTTAAATGTGTCAAATACGTTTTGTAAGTTGAAAACGTTGTTTGTCAAAAGCACTGTGGTGTGTCTAATTAGGTCAACAGCCTTCTTTTTTTTTTTTTTAGGTGAAATGCCCAAATAATATTTTCTAGTTGAATGAACATAAGAGACAAGTTGAGCATGCACATCTTAAATTGACCAAATTTTAATCTACGGTTTTTGTCAAATTGGATCTACATTTGTGCAAAACATGTTTTGTTCAGGTAACACTAGTTACTTAATAAAAAAATTATTGAAACAACTTTTTTTTTCTACAGTTTATATGGGCAATTTATGTCCACCTGAGTTGTCCCCTTCTAAGATATATTTCACACCATAATTCCCCATTTATTCAATGACGTCATTTCGTTAAAATAAAACTTAATGGGGAACCATAAAATGTAGCTCTGTTATATTGGATGTTCAAATTAAAATAGACAGATTGTAAATCCCAACTGTCTCGGTGCGTTCAGAATGGCCGACCTTAGTTCCACAGCTATTTCATCACCCAGGTCTGTTTGCAGTGAGCCATTCATATTTAGGACAGTCCTAATGATTATTCTAATGATTTTCCTGTTCCTCCTGATGGCTCTGAGAATCCCTTTTTTCCCCCGCAGAGATTAAACATCAATGCGCGCTCCATCAATCGACTGTCAACCGAGTGGGCAGCACGCTTCTTCCCACTGGACAGAAAGCACACAAGCCAAGGTGCGGGCCCACGGAAGCCCCGCGTTTTCAAACCCACTTCAAATGTAGAGAATTGCAGCGTTCTGTGAATTCAGAGAGAGATTAGAGATTGTGAGAAACCTTGATTAAAATGGAAAGTTCTGAGGTACAACGAATTAATTATGCCTACTATTGGCCTATATGTTTTCTTATTTTGATGGCAATGCATATGGAAGTATATGCATTAGTCTAATGGCCAGTTTATACTTGGTCAAACTACATGTTTGTAGACAATTATAACGCGACAATTGTCACTGGTCAAAACAAGTTGACCGACGTAACGACCGATGTCGTTGTTACCGGAATGCCACAGCAACCAGACCAAATCCTCCCGTAACGACCGATGTCGTTGTTACCGGAATGCCACAGCAACCAGACCAAATCCTCCCGTAACGTCCGATGTCGTTGTTACCGGAATGCCACAGCAACCAGACCAAATCCTCCCGTAACGACCGATGTCGTTGTTACCGGAATGCCACAGCAACCAGACCAAATCCTCCCGTAACGACCGATGTCGTTGTTACCGGAATGCCACAGCAACCAGACCAAATCCTCCCGTAACGACCGATGTCGTTGTTACCGGAATGCCACAGCAACCAAATCCTCCCGTGACAAGATGATGCAGGACTTTAAAAAAATTATCCGAAAGAATTATCTACTTTTATTTATTCACGCTGTGACCACAAGCTATTTTCTGTAAAGCTCACTAACTATTACCTTGTAAATAATTCTTAGGCTGTTTTTACATGTATTTTCCTGAAAAAATGAACAAAAAGTAGCCACATTTCAGACATTGTCATTTATACTCTGTCATTCATTATTTGAACTGGATAGCCTCTAGATAACTAGCTAGCAACTAACCAAAACGTTAATTACAAAATAGCTTTTAGTTGCCTGGCTTGCTAGGCTGATATTTAATGAATTCATTTTGAGATGGATGGGTTTATCGGTGTTAAAATAGTGAAGGTATGCTATCTGGATGCTGATGTCATGCAGAAGCTGTCGTTTTGTGTTTTATACTTTTTCTTAACGAAAAACGACAAGTTTGATGTCGGACGACAATAAAATGTTCAAGATGTCGCTACGAGTATTGTTTACAGACATGTCGATAGACAGGTAGCTTGCTGTATGTAAAGCACTGGGACTTAATGGATGGATACACAATGGTAAATCATTGATGATACAACAGATGTCCAAGTTTCCACTGTCTTAAAATAAGCCTTTGCTGTAGATGTCCAGTGATTGAATCAACTGTATCATGGGAATACAATAAACAATGTCGTCCACATTTAGCAAAGGGAACACATGCAATTATACTGTATGACTATGGTTAATAACTACGGTTAATAACGATGGCTAGACAATCTGGACCCTCTCTTTCTAAAATTATCTTCAGAAATTGTTGCAACCCCTATTACTTGCCTGTTCAACCTCTCTTTCGTATCATCAGAGATCCCCAAAGATTGGAAAGCTGCCGTGGTCAGCTAGACCCAAACTAGACCCCAGCTAGACCCACACTCTTGACCCAAACTGCTACAGACCAATATCTATCCTACCCCACCTTTCTAAGCTCTTCGAAAGCCAAGTTAACAAACAGATCACCGACCATTTAGAATCTCACCGTTTTCATCGACCTGGCCAAGGCTTTCTACTCTGTCAAACACCACATTCTTATTGGCAGACTCAACAGCCTTGGGTTCTCAAATTACTGCCTCGCCTGGTTCACCAACTACTTCTCAGATAGAGTTCAGTGTGTCAAATCGGAGGTCCTGTTGTCTGGGCCTCTGGCAGTCTCTATGGGGGTTCCACATGGTTCAATTCTTGGGCCGACTCTCTTCTCTGTTTACATCAATGATGTTGCTCTTGCTGCTGGTGATTCTCTGATTCACCTCTATGCAGACGACACCATTCTGTATACTTCTGGCCCTTCTTTGGACACTGTGCTAACTAACCTCCAGACGAGCTTCAATGCCATACAACTCTCCTTCCGTGGCCTCCAACTGCTCTTGAATGCAAGTAAAACTAAATGCATGCTCTTCAACTGATAGCTGCCCGCACCTGCCCGCCCGTCCAGCATCACTACTCTGGACGGTTCTGACCTAGAATATGTGGACAACTACAAATACCTAGGTGTCTGGTTAGACTGTAAACTCTCCTTCCAGACCCATATCAAACATCTCCAATCCAAAATTAAATCTAGAATCGGCTTCCTATTTCGCAACAAAGCATCCTTCACTCATGCTGCCAAACATACCCTCGTAAAACTGACTATCCTACGATCCTCGACTTCGGCGGTGTCCTTTTCAAAATAGCCTCCAACACTCTACTCAACAAATTGGATGCAGTCTATCACAGTGCCATCCGTTGTCACCAAAGCCCCATATACTACCCACCACTGCGACATGTATGCTCTCGTTGGTTGGCCCTCGCTTCATACTTGTCGCCAAACCCACTGTCTACAGGTTATCTTCAGGTCTCTGCTGGGTAAAGCCCAGCCTTATCTCAGCTCACTTGTCACCATAGCAGCACCCATCTGTAGCACGCGCTCCAGCAGGTATATCTCACTTGTCAGCCCCAAAGACAATTCCTCCGTTGGCCGCCTTTCCATCCAATTCTCTGCTGCCAATGTCTGGAACGAACTGCAAAAATCACTGAAGCTGGAGACTCTTACCTCCCTCACTAACTTCAAGCAGCAGCTGTCAGAGCAGCTCACAGATCATTGCACCTGTACATAGCCCATCTGTAAATAGTCCATCCAACTACCTCATCCCCTTACCTCATTTGCACTCACTATATATATACTTCTTTTTTTCTAATGTATCATTGACTGTATGTTTTGTTTTACTCCATGTGTAACTCTGTGTTGTTGTTTGTGTCGAACAGCTTTGTTTTATCTTGACCAGGTCGCAATTGCAAATGAGAACTTGTTCTCAACTGGCCTACCTGGTTAAATAAAGGTGAAATAAATAAATAACAACTATGGTTAATATCTATGGTTAATATCTATGGTTAATAACTATGGTTAATGACTATGTTTAATATCTATTGTTAATGACTATTA
The DNA here is from genome assembly GCF_045791955.1 of Oncorhynchus clarkii lewisi. Lineage (NCBI taxonomy): Eukaryota > Metazoa > Chordata > Actinopteri > Salmoniformes > Salmonidae > Oncorhynchus > Oncorhynchus clarkii. The sequence continues at coordinate 4,800,808 of NC_092154.1, read as the reverse complement.
ACTAATAATCACTGGCTAATTAGAAACAGGTTTGCAAAATAACCAAGTGAAGGTTACTTGTAAAAGTTGAGGTGAACGATCAAGTCAACATGTTACATCAGTGTGAATAATTTAAAATCCATCACAATAAATGGTGAATTAAACATTGGAGCTGTCTGCTCAGCATTTAACCACCAACCTATCGTTGGCGAAAGCGCATACAATGTCCACATTTCCAGATGGATATTCTGTTTTGGCACAGTGAGTGAGAAAGGATTGGCAGAAACAGCTCGTTAGAGAAAAATAAGAAAGCCATGACAATAATATTCAATATGAACTTACTTGCTGTGACCACAAGCGTGTCGCTGGAGAAGAGCAACTGGACAGCACAGTTCACCAACACAAGCAGACGAGACATGGCTTGGCGTTTTATTCGTCCCAGATCTATAAACCAAAATGCATAAATGTCCGATCTTCTTCAAGTACCCAACTTTTCGGCAACTTAATGCCTGCTGCAATTTATAGCAAATTAGGACAACAATTCCTTTCACGAATCATCCCTATTATCCGAAGTGACCGTTGAAACCGAGTCCAATTACCCTATTCAGAGTAGGTTAACTACCTTCAGATATGTGACAAAAGAGATCACATTAACAAACATTTTTGTCAACATGTCCCAGTACATTCATGTCAACAATAATCCAATATGTATTCGTTAACCATCCCTCGGATAGCAGAGCCTCCTCACCTCCTCTCCTTTCTCAAACCGTCTGGTCCAAATGACGGCGTTCCGATGCCTTCGATCTTCTCCAAGGATGTATTAAAAAAAGAGGCTTCCACAAAAATATAACACTCATGCCATCTTCAAGTGTGATTCTCAATCTCCTAGGAGCTAGTCATGTATCATGTACAATGAATAGGCTACAGGTAACCTGTGATTAAGACAATGAGGGGGATGCGTTGAGACTTTCAGCACATCGGACAGCGCTCCAGCAGCGCTATAAACTACAGACAGCGCCTCGGCTGCAGGCAGCGCGCCTCAATCTAGTAAGCACTGCTTTCTGATCATTTATTCATGTTGATCTCTCTCTCTCTCAATTTCAATTTAAGGGGCTTTATTGCCAAAGCAAGTGAAAGACAATAAACAAAAGTGAAATAAACAGTACAGAATGAATAGTAAACATTGCACTCACATAAGTTCCAGAGGAAAAGAGACGTTTTAAATGTCATATGTCTATGTAAAGTGTTGTAATGATGTGCAAATAGTTAAAGTACAAAAGGGAAAATAAATCAACATAAACATAAATATGGGTTGTATTTACAATGGTGTTTGTTCTTCATTGGTTGCCCTTTTCTTGTGGCAACAGGTCACACATCTTGCTGCTGTGATGTCACACTGGGGTATTTCATCCAGTAGATATGGGAGTTTATCAACATTGGGTTTGTTTTTAAATCATTTGTTGGTCTGTGTAATCTGAGGGCAGTACAGTGTATTCAGAAAGTACTCAGGGTCTGATTACTTCTGTAAATAAGGTAATTCTGTTATTCATTTTGTATACATTTGCAAACGCTAAAAAAAATATGTTTTTGCTTTTGTCATTATGGGGTATTGTGTATAGATTGATGAGAAAAAATAAAATAATTTAATCCATTTTAGAATAAGGCTGTAACAAAATGTGTAAAAAGTCAAGGTGTCTGAATACTTTCTGAATGCACTTTTTGTGTCTCTAATATGGTCATGCATTTGACAAGAGGTTAGGAAGTGCAGCTCACTTTCCACCTCATTTCGGGGCCAATGTTGCACATAGCCTGTCTTCTCATGAGAGCCAGGTCTGCCTTCAGGGGCCTCAATAGCAAGGCTATGCTCACTGGGTTTGTACATAGTTAAAGCTGTCCTTAAGTTTGGGTCAGTCACAGTAGTCAGGTATTCTGCCAAGGTGTACTCTCTGTTTAGGGTCAAATAGTATGGCCATGGGTGGCTAAACAAAGGCTTTTTCTCTCTCTCTCCTCTCCTGGGCCATGGGTGGCTAAACAAAGGCTTTTTGAAGGTTGTTGTTACATGGATTCAGGCCTGTGGTTGACGAACAAACATGTCTGTCTGTGGTTGACAGAACGTAGACGGATAGTGACAGCATGTCCCCTACGGTGTGCCCTTTAAGGGTGAAGACACACACTGAAATAATACGACTATCATAGTTATGTGTCATCGTGCTGCAGGTCCTCCACCGTAAAAACACTGTTAATTGCAATAGATCATCTACTTAACAGCTGTTGGAATTAGTTATTCAGTCAAAATACTGTAATCACAGGACTTCATGTGCAATTTTTGAGAGCATACGGGTTCTGTCGAAGGGAGCAGTTTTTTCACAAAAGATCCCCAATACCCTGGACAGTGGTCATCATATATTGTGTACTTAAACCTACCCAACAATAATACTGCAATGATCATGATCCTGCAATGGCAAAAAGATGGTCTTCATGAGCAATGTAGAAGGAGGGGGAGATACCGGGTCAGTTGTACAACTGACATGTGTCTTCCGCATTTAATTCTACCCATCTGAATCAGAGAGGTGCAGGGGGAGGGGGGGGGGGGCTGTCTTAATCGACATCCATGTTTACGGCACCAGGGGGAACAGTGGGTTAACTGCCTTGTTCAGGGGCGGAACGGCAGATTTTTACCTTGTCAGCCCGGGGATTCGATCCATCAACCTTTACGGTTATTAGTCGAACACTCTAATCACTAGGCTACCTGAGCATACAAGTTGTGTTATAAGGAGCACAATAGATCCTCCAAAACACTGCAACGATGTCAAGCTATTTCTACAAATAGACAATGTGGGATCAGGCAGCAGTAATGGCAACTCTAGTATAATATATAATAGGCTAATGCTAGGCTGGACAAAAAGCTATATGGCTGACTCCCAAATGGGAACCTATTCCCTTTATTGTGCCCTATGGTCCCTGGTGAAAAGTAGTGCCCTACATAGGGAATAGGGTGCCAGTTTCCACAGTAGGCTGATGATGTTGAGCACATAGAAACCATGGCAACATCCATAAAGAACAACTGTACTGTTAGCATCTCCATGGCTGATATTGATGGTAGTAACTTTCCACAGATCATGTTCGCTCTGTAGTAAAAAACAACAACCATGATGTTTAGGCCATCTCTATGCTACATAGGCTATCTCTATGCTACATAGGCTATCTCTCACTAGAGAAAACAAAGTGCTGGCTGTGAGCGAGAGCGAACTTAGCAGCAAGAAGAGACAGGACACTCGCTGGTCAACTTTCGATATAGAGTTTCAACTAAACTATAATTAAACACCTGCTCCATTTGGGCATCGTACCATAACACTAGATGCCTGCGGCTTTAGAATGCTATTTGGCCCTTAAGGTTAATAACTTCTCATGTTCAAAACTATACACTCTCCTCAAACAATTGCATGGTATTCTTCCACTGTAATAGCTACTGTAAATTGGACAGTGCAGTTAGAATAACAAGAATTTAAGCTTTCTGCCACCATCAGATATGTCTATGTCCTGGGAAATGTTCTTGTTACTTACAACAATAGCATGGTTTTCTTCCACTGTAATAGCTACTGTAAATTGGACAGTGCAGTTCGATTAACAAGAATTTAAACTTTCTGCCAACATCAGATATGTCTATGTCCTGGGAAATGTTCTACTGACCTGCAGGGGACCCACCAATCCTGAAGACTTTAAAGGAACACAACATGTATCTTCCTGGACAGAGAGCGGGAGTTGTTCATCATAGCAACACAACATGTTTCTTCCTGGACAGAGAGCAGGAGTTGTTCAGCATAGCAACACAACATGTATCTTCCTGGAAAGAGAGCGGGAGTTGTTCAGCATAGCAACACAACATGTATCTTCCTGGACAGAGAGCGGGTGTTGTTGAGCTAAGCAACACAACATGTATCTTCCTGGACAGAGAGCGGGAGTTGTTCAGCATAGCAACACAACATGTATCTTCCTGGACAGAGAGCGGGTGTTGTTGAGCTAAGCAACACAACATGTATCTTCCTTGACAGAGAGTGGGAGTTGTTCATCATAGCAACACAACATGTATCTTCCTGGACAGAGAGCGGGAGTTGTTCAGCATAGAAACACAACATGTATCTTCCTGGACAGAGAGCTGGTGTTGTTGAGCTAAGCAACACAACATGCATCTTCCTGGACAGAGAGCGGGAGTTGTTCAACATAGCAACACAACATGTATCTTCCTGGACAGAGAGCGGGAGTTGTTCATCATAGCAACACAACATGTATCTTCCTGGACAGAGAGCGGGAGTTGTTCATCATAGCAACACAACATGTATCTTCCTGGACAGAGAGCGGGAGTTGTTCAACATAGAAAACACAACATGTATCTTCCTGGACAGAGAGTTGGTGTTTGGGAGGAGGACACCACACGGTGTAACAGCTGTAACAGGTGGAAAACTGCTGTAACAGGTGTAACAGAGTAATCAACACGAGGAGAGACAGAGAGCTGGTTTCAAACGCAGGGCACAACAGGTGTTTATTTGTAAAGGACCACAGGCGAAGGCAGGTAGCTGGGTCCAGGGGCAGGCAGAAGGTCATACACAGGAGGAGGCAGGTAGCTGGGTCCAGGGGCAGGCAGAAGGTCATACACAGGAGGAGGCAGGTAGCTGGGTCCAGGGGCAGGCAGAATGTCATACACAGGAGGAGGCAGGTAGCTGGGTCCAGGGGCAGGCAGAATGTCATACACAGGGGGTCCAAAAAGGGCAACAGTACAGGCAGGGAAAAGGCTAATAAAATAGTCCGGGAGATCAGGCAATAGGTCAATCTTGTACAGATCAGGCAATAGGTCAATCTTGTACAGATCAGGCAATAGGTCAATCTTGTACAGATCAGGCAATAGGTCAATCTTGTACAGATCAGGCAATAGGTCAATCTTGTACAGATCAGGCAATAGGTCAATCTTGTACAGATCAGGCAATAGGTCAATCTTGTACAGATCAGGCAATAGGTCAATCTTGTACAGATCAGGCAATAGGGCAATCTTGTACAGATCAGGCAATTGTTCAAACGGAAATCTTGTACAGGCAGGGAATAAGCAAATGGTGTCGTTAGTGAGGCAGGCAACAACTATCATACACGGGAGAACCAGAGCTCTGAAAGACGTGTGTCACAAAACAAACAATACCTCACAGTGATGGGGTGCAAAGAACTAAACTAAATGATGTGTGATAATGAAATACAGGGATGACATCTCTGGTCATACCTATGGCCTCTGATCTGGAGGACTCTCTAAACAGATAACATCCCTGGTCATCCTCTACCTCTGATCTGGCAGACTCACTAAACAGATAACATCCCTGGTCATCCTCTACCTCTGATCTGGCGGACTCACTAAACAGAGAACATCCCTGGTCATCCTACTACCTCTGATCTGGCGGACTCACATGCTTTGTAAATTATGTCTGTTTAGAGAGTTTATGTCTGTGTTGAAGCATCCCCCTGGCTAAGTAAATAAAAAAAAACAAGAAAATAGTGCCGTCTGGTTTGCTTAATATAATTGGTACTGAAGTCTGTTTTAGCAATTACATTTACTTTTGATACTTAAGTATATGTAGAATATAAACATATAAAAGTATGTAAATGCATAAAATATATTTTCCAACAAAGGAAATAGGAGGTAATTTAAAGAGGAGAGGAGATCATCACCAGCAATATAGAGAGAGGAGGTCATCACTAGTAATATAAAGAGAGGAGGTCATCACAAGAGAGAAAAGATCATCACCGGTAACATTTAGATAGGAAGTCATCACCATTTTTATAAAGAGAGGAGGTCATCACCGGAGAAAGGTAATCACTGGTAATATAGACACAGGATGTCAAAACGATTTATATAGGGAGGAGGTCATCACCAGTAATATAAAGAGAGGAGGGCGTCACCAGTAATATAAAGAGAGGAGGGCGTCACCAGTAATATAAAGAGAGGAGGTCATCACCAGTAATATAAAGAGAGGAGGTCATCACCAGTAAAATAGAGAGCTGAGGTCATCACCAGTAATATAATGAAAGGAGGCCATCACCAGCAATATATAGGGAGGAGTACATTACCAGTAATATAATGAGAGGAGGTCATCACAAAAGAGAAAAGATCATCACCGGTAACATTTAGATAGGAAGTCATCACCATTTTTATAAAGAGAGGTGGTCGTCACCAGTAATATAAAGAGAGGAGGTAATCACCAGTAATATAAAAAGAGGAGGTCATCACCAGCAATATATAGAGAGGAGGTCATCACAAGAGAGAAAAGATCATCACCAGTAATACATTGAGATGAGATCATCCACATAACTATAGTGAAGTCATCACCAGTAACATTTAGAGAGGAATTCATCACCATTTTTATAAAGAGAGGAGGTCATCACCGGAGAAAGGTAATCACTGGTAATAAAGACACAGGATGTCAAAACGAGTTATACAGGGAGGAGGTCATCACGAGTAAAATAGATAGGGAAGTCATCACCAGTAATATAAAGAGAGGAGGTCATCATCAGTAATATAAAGAGAGGAGGTCATCATCAGTAATATATAGAGAGAGGAGATCATCACCAGTAATATAAAGAGAGGAAGTCATCATCAGTAATATAGAGAGAGAGGAGGTCATCACCAGTAATATAAAGAGAAGAGGGCATCACCAGTAATATAAAGAGAAGAGGTCATCACCAGAGAGAGGTTCTCATCATCAGTAAAATAGAGAGAGGAGGTCATCACCAGTAATATAGAGAGAAGAGGGCATCACCAGTAATATAAAGAGAAGAGGTCATCACCAGAGAGAGGTTCTCATCACCAGTAAAATAGAGAGAGGAGGTCATCACCAGTAATATAGAGAGAGGAGGTCATCACCAGTAAAATAGAGAGAGGAGGTCATCACCAGTAATATAGAGAGAAGAGGGCATCACCAGTAATATAAAGAGAGGAGGTCATCACCAGTAATATAAAGAGAGGAGGTCATCACCAGTTACATAGAGAGAGGAGGTCATCACCAGAGTGAGGTTCTCATCACCTGTAATATAATGAGAGGAGGTCATCACCAGTAATATAAAGAGAGGAGGTCATCACCAGTAATATAAAGAGAGGAGGTCATCACCAGTAATATAAAGAGAAGAGGTCGTCACCAGTAATATAATGAGAGGAGGTCATCACCAGTAATATAGAGAGAGGAGGTCATCACCAGTAATATATGGAAGAAGAGGTCATCACCATATAGAGAGAGGATATAGGTAAATAAACTGCATTTAACCCCACAATCAGCCATAGACTCCAGGATGTACAACAACAATGATCTGAGGTCCTTGAGCATCATATGTTGAAATTAAAATCCGTATCAAGCAACTGAAACATTTACGCTCGACACATTTAAGCCAGTATCAGCATAGGTCTTTACTCGTTGATGTTTTGTACCTGAATTTATCATGGCCATCATTCATTTAACAATATCAAAGCTATGATGGAAAAAAACTGTTTTTTGAAAATCTTATTGACCACAGCAAACAGGGGCATCATAAATGGAAAATCAATCAAAATCAATTTTCTTCATATCTGCTCTGGCATCCAGAAGAGTGTATAATGACAGAGATCCCCCATCAATCTGGGTACAAGCCATCAGGACTCCCATTATTATCTTGGAGAGGACGGGAGAGGGAGAGGTAATTAAGAAGGCTAATATTTCCCCCCACACATTCATTTTCTGTCCGTCCACTTCTCTCCTGTCCATCATACTGGAGAGGAAAGGGAATTGATACTGTATTTATCACAAATTGCGGTGTTTATGTCATATTATTATATTATATTATGAGTTGTTGTGTGTTTAGAGTAGTTGATTGTCTCCCAATATATTCTGCTTCATGAGAAGGCCTAATGATGGGTAAAAAAGAAAATCTGAAATGTTTAAAATCTTCAATTGCTTTCACCTACCCACGTCTTTTCAATTCGGCGTTATCAAAAGAAGACGATGCTAAGGAAATGATGTAAGGAAGGGAAGACTATTTGACAATTTTGGGACACAGAAAATGAATCGATAATACCTTGGCCGCTACATTGACTTCTCTCTTTTCAATAGCTTTTTTGGTTGTTTTATAGTTTTTGACTTCTGCCTAGGGTTTTCTACTTTTGTTAACAGTTTCCAATTAAGTTCAAATCATCTTGTAGAATGTTTCTCTGGCAGACATTCAGAGACGGCATCCCAAATGGCACCCTAATCCCTATATAGTGGACTACTTTAGACCAGGGCCCATAACCACCCTATTCCCTATATAGTGCACTACAATAGACCAGGACCCATAGGCTTCTGTTCAAAAGTATTGAAATACGTAGGGAATAGAGTGCCTTTTGGGAAACGTTCAGAGCATCCCAACGATCCAGCCCTGTGGCTTACAGAGCAGAGAAACAAAGGCGCAAAGAAATACCACTGCAGAAATGTACCAAAAATATCATAATATCTCAAAGAAATACCACTGCAGAAATGTACCAAAAATATCATAATATCTAAAAAGAAACTAAATCAAAACATTGATCAAACACTCACTACTAGAATGACTGCAGCGCTAATGGAATCAGGCATCATCTCACTCAATTTCCTCACTTTAATATGAACTAACATAACCAATATACTGTATGTTTAAAAAAATATATATGCATAGATACTGCCCACTTTTCACATTTGATATCCTTCTGGTGATACTTGCCTACTTGCTACGAGTCTTTCTGATTCCATATACAGTAGGTAGACATATCCCAGGCTCACCCTTCCTAAGTGCCCAAAACTCTGTCCCTCATTGCACACCACACCCCCAGCTCTTCTCTCCTTTTCGCTACGAGGGATCCCTGGGACGTCCCTACCCTAACTCCTAACCCTAACCCATACACTTACCTTAACTATAACCCTTACCTAAACCCTACCCTAACCCCTACCCTTACCCTAGCCCCTACACTTACCCTAACCCCTACCCTTACCCTAGCCCCTTAAACCTAACCCTAGCCCCTTAACCCTTACCCTAGCCTCTTAAACCTTACCTTAAGGTAGTGTTTAGGTAAGGGTTAAGGGGTTAGGGTAAGGTTTAAGGGGTTAGGGAATTGTTTAGGTAAGGGTTAAGGGGTTATGGTAAGGTTTAAGGGGTTAGGGTAGTGTTTAGGTAAGGGTTAAGGGGTTAGGGTAAGGTTTAAGGGGTTAGGGTAAGTGTAGGAGTTAGGGTAAGGGTTAAGGGGCTAGGGTAAGGTTTAAGGGGTTAGGGTAGTGTTTAGGTAAGGGTTAAGGGGTTAGGGTAAGGTTTAAGGGGTTGGGGTAGTGTTTAGGTAAGGGTTAAGGGGTTAGGGTAAGGTTTAAGGGGTTGGGGTAGTGTTTAGGTAAGGGTTAAGGGGTTAGGGTAAGGTTTAAGGGGTTATGGTAGTGTTTAGGTAAGGGTTAAGGGGTTAGGGTAAGGTTTAAGGGGTTAGGGTAGTGTTTAGGTAAGGGTTAAGGGGTTGTGGTAAGGTTTAAGGGGTTAGGGTAGTGTTTAGGTAAGGGTTAAGGGGTTATGGTAAGGTTTAAGGGGTTGGGGTAGTGTTTAGGTAAGGGTTAAGGGGTTAGGGTAAGGTTTAAGGGGTTAGGGTAGTGTTTAGGTAAGGGTTAAGGGGTTATGGTAAGGTTTAAGGGGTTGGGGTAGTGTTTAGGTTAGGGTTAAGGGGTTAGGGTAAGGTTTAAGGGGTTAGGGTAGTGTTTAGGTAAGGGTTAAGGGGTTAGGGTAAGGTTTAAGGGGTTGGGGTAGTGTTTAGGTAAGGGTTAAGGGGTTAGGGTAAGGTTTAAGGGGTTGGGGTAGTGTTTAGGTAAGGGTTAAGGGGTTATGGTAAGGTTTAAGGGGTTGGGGTAGTGTTTAGGTAAGGGTTAAGGGGTTATGGTAAGGTTTAAGGGGTTAGGGTAGTGTTTAGGTAAGGGTTAAGGGGTTAGGGTAAGGTTTAAGGGGTTAGGGTAGTGTTTAGGTAAGGGTTAAGGGGTTAGGGTAAGGTTTAAGGGGTTAGGGTAGTGTTTAGGTAAGGGTTAAGGGGTTATGGTAAGGTTTAAGGGGTTGGGGTAGTGTTTAGGTAAGGGTTAAGGGGTTAGGGTAAGGTTTAAGGGGTTAGGGTAGTGTTTAGGTTAGGGTTAAGGGGTTAGGGTAAGATTTAAGGGGTTATGGTAGTGTTTAGGTAAGGGTTAAGGGGTTATGGTAAGGTTTAAGGGGTTAGGGTAGTGTTTAGGTAAGGGGTTAGGGTAAGGTTTAAGGGGTTAGGGTAAGTGTAGGGGTTAGGGTAAGGGTTAAGGGGCTAGGGTAAGGGTTAAGGAAGGGGTTAGGGTACGGGTAGGGCTAGGGGCTAGGGGCTAGGGGCTAGGGTAAGGGTTAAGGGGTTAAGGTAAGGGTTAAGGGGCTAGGGTAAGGGTTAAGGGGCTAGGGTAAGGGTTAAGGGGTTAGGGTAAGGGTTAAGGGGTTAACCCCTTAACCCTTACCTAAACACTTTTTTATTTTTTTACTTCAGTGGGATGAAGTCAGAGTAGGACATCCCAAGAATCCCACTAATACAATTCCTTCACTTTTCTCTCAATACAATTTCCTACAGCTCAGTTCCCCTTGAGAGCCAGACAGATATTGTGTGACACTGACCTCTGCAGGACTAAAGGAAGATTCTAAAAATAAAATGTTCACGCTTGACAGATGATTTCTTAAGAAGTCTAAGCCATTGTGGGGTGGTGGGGGTTCTAAACCGACACAAGGTCAAATCAAATCAAATCAAATTGATTTATATAGCCCTTCGTACCTCAATTTTGCTGTTTTGGGGTTTTAGGCTGGGTTTCTGTACAGCACTTTGAGATATCAGCTGATGTACGAAGGGCTATATAAATACATTTGATTTGATTTGATTTACCTCAGCCGCCTGTCATCTTCCCAATAGGATTAATCTTGTAGTATTTTTGCAGATAAGCATTTTCTGACGATACATTAGACTGATTGTCCCTCACTACATAAAGCTGTGATAGATGCCTGGCATATCTAGAAGCTCCCTGAGGTCACACAATAGCAAAGACATATGACACAAATACTTGTAAAATGAAGCACATTCTGAGATGTATTGTTGTCCAAAGATGCTGTTCAGTCCTTTTTTAATTAATGGGATGAAGTGACCATTAAATGTGATGGTTCAATGCACTCAACATAATTAACCATTAGCCTTGTGTTGCTATGCGTCATCTGTAGTAGAGTTATTGTGATTGGTGGGTTACTTGGATATGTGTTTGACATTTTCCCCCTCTCTCTCTCTCTCTCTCTCTCTCTCTCTCTCCCTCTTTCTCTCACTCTCTCTCTCACTCTCTCTCTCTCTCTCTCTGTCTCTCTCTCTCTCTCTCTCTCTCTCTCTCTCTCTCTCTCTCTCTCCCTCTTTCTCTCACTCTCTCTCTCACTCTCTCTCTCTCTCTCTCTCTCCTTCTCTCCCTCTCTCGGTCTCTCTCTCTCTCGCTCTCTCTCTCTCAATTCAATTCAATTTCAATGTGCTTCAAAGGGCTTTATTGGCATGGAAAACATATGTTTACATTGCCAAAGCAAGTGAAATAGATAGTTAACAAAAGTGAAATAAACAATGAAAGTTCCAAAATAAAAAAGGCATTTCAAATGTCATATTGTTGTACGATGTGCAAATAGTTAAAGTACAAAAGGGAAAATAAATCAACATAAATATTTGTTGTATTTACAATAGTGTTTGTTTTTTGCTGGTTACCCTTTTCTTGCGGCAACAGGGCAAAAATCTTGCTACTGTGATGGTACACTGTGGTATTTCACCCAGTAGATATGGGAGTTCATCAAAATTGGATTTGCTTTTCGATTTCTTTGTGGGTCTGTGTAATATGAGGGAAATATGTGTCTCTAATATGGTCATACATTTGGCAGGTTAGGAAGTGCAGCTCAGTTTCCACCTCATTTTGTGGGCAGTGAGCACATAGCCTGTCTTCTCTTGAGAGCCATGTCTGCCTACGGCGGCCTTTCTCAATAGCAAGGCCATGCTCACTGAGTCTGTACATAGTCAAATCTTTCCTTAAATTTGGGTCAGTATCAGTGGTCAGGTATTCTGCCACTGTGTACTCTCTGTTTAGGGCCAAATAGCAATCTAGTTTGCTCTGTTTTTTTTGTTAATACTTTCCAATGTGTCAAGTAATTATCTTTTTGTTTTCTCATGATTTGGTTGGGTCTAATTGTGTTGCTGTCCTGGGGCTCTGTGGGGTGTGTTTGTGTTTGTGAACAGAGCCCCAGGACCAGCTTGCTTAGGGGACTCTTCTCCAGGTTCATTTCTCTGTAGTTAATGGTTTTGTTATGGAAGGTTTGGGAATCGCTTCCTTTTAGGTGGTTTCGGTAGAATTGAATGGCTCTTTTCTGGATTTTGATAATTAGCAGGTATCGGCCTAATTCTGCTCTGCATGCATTATTTCTCTCTTTCTCTCTCTCTCTCTCTCTCTCTCTCTCTCTCTCTCTCTCTCTCTCTCTCTCTCTCTCTCTCTCTCTCTCTCTTTCTCTCTCTCTCTCTCTCTTTCTCTCTCTCTCTCTCTCTCTCTCTCTCTCTCTCTCTCTCTCTCTCTCTCTCTCTCTCTCTCTCCCCCTCTCTCTCTCTCTCTCTCTCTTTCTTTCTCTCTCTCTCTCTCTCCTTACTGAAACAAACATACTTCTGGCAAACAGTCGTGGTAAATCCTCAGCCAATTTTCGGCAAGCTCATATTTTTAGATGCAAATTGGTTTTGTTTCAAAATGATGCAACAAATTTTGTGAACTTCTGGCAGACAATGATGTAAAACTTGTGACAAACATTCTACCGTTTGCTGCAGATTTGCTGCAAACTCATTATGAATGTAAAAATGTGATATTTATTTGTGTGTTAACAATATTTAAATGACATATCTACAGTGCCTTGCGAAAGTATTCGGCCCCCTTGAACTTTGCGACCTTTTGCCACATTTCAGGCTTCAAACATAAAGATATAAAACTGTATTTTTTTGTGAAGAATCAACAACAAGTGGGACACAATCATGAAGTGGAACGACATTTATTGGATATTTCAAACTTTTTTAACAAATCAAAAACTGAAAAATTGGGCATGCAAAATTATTCAGCCCCTTTACATTCAGTGCAGCAAACTCACTCCAGAAGTTCAGTGAGGATCTCTGAATGATCCAATGTTGACCTAAATGACTAATGATGATAAAAACAATCCACCTGTGTGTAATCAAGTCTCCGTATAAATGCACCTGCACTGTGATAGTCTCAGAGGTCCGTTAAAAGCGCAGAGAGCATCATGAAGAACAAGGAACATACCAGTCAGGTCCGAGATACTGTTGTGAAGAAGTTTAAAGCCGGATTTGGATACAAAAAGATTTCCCAAGCTTTAAACATCCCAAGGAGCACTGTGCAAGCGATAATATTGAAATGGAATGAGTATCAGACCACTGCAAATCTACCAAGACATGGCCGTCCCTCTAAACTTTCAGCTCATACAAGGAGAAGACTGATCAGAGATGCAGCCAAGAGGCCCATGATCACTCTGGATGAACTGCAGAGATCTACAGCTGAGGTGGGAGACTCTGTCCATAGGACAACAATCAGTCGTATATTGCACAAATCTGGCCTTTATGGAAGAGTGGCAAGAAGAAAGCCATTTCTTAAAGATATCCATAAAAAGTGTTGTTTAAAGTTTGCCACAAGCCACCTGGGAGAAGGTGCTCTGGTCAGATGAAACCAAAATTGAACTTTTTGGCAACAATGCAAAACGTTATGTTTGGCGTAAAAGCAACACAGCTGAACACACCATCCCCACTGTCAAACATGGTGGTGGCAGCATCATGGTTTGGGCCTGCTTTTCTTCAGCAGGGACAGGGAAGATGGTTAAAATTGATGGGAAGATGGATGGAGCCAAATACAGGACCATTCTGGAAGAAAACCTGATGGAGTCTGCAAAAGACCTGAGACTGGGACGGAGATTTGTCTTCCAACAAGGCAATGATCCAAAACATAAAGCAAAATCTACAATGGAATGGTTCAAAAATAAACATATCCAGGTGTTAGAATGGCCAAGTCAAAGTCCAGACCTGAATCCAATCGAGAATCTGTGGAAAGAACTGAAAACTGCTGTTCACAAATGCTCTCCATCCAACCTCACTGAGCTCGAGCTGTTTTGCAAGGAGGAATGGGAAAAAATGTCAGTCTCTCGATGTGCAAAACTGATAGAGACATACCCCAAGCGACTTACAGCTGTAATCGCAGCAAAAGGTGGCGCTACAAAGTATTAACTTAAGGGGGCTGAATAATTTTGCACGCCCAATTTTTCAGTTTTTGATTTGTTAAAAAAGTTTTAAATATCCAATAAATGTTGTTCCACTTCATGATTGTGCCCCACTTGTTGTTGGTTCTTCACAAAAAAAATACAGTTTTATATCTTTATGTTTGAAGCCTGAAATGTGGCAAAAGTTCGCAAAGTTCAAGGGGGCCGAATACTTTCGCAAGGCACTGTACATAAACCAAATCACATATAAGTTTAAATGAACTTGCTTCTCACAGAAAAACCCTAAACATACTAAATGTACTAAATATACTAAACTAACATGTATTCAATGTCTTACCAGACAACAGTAAATCACACCAACTCAACTTGAAACCATCAGCTAATGAAGAAAAGGGGAAAAAAACGGGATATTTCCCATGTAAATTGTTGATTTAATATTTTTATGTCGATACAACGTTTACACAAGAGAAATGTAAACACTATGGGGATGTTAACCTTAGAATTTACATGAGCCAAGTGATAACTGATAAATGAGCAATGAGCTTTCAACCTACTAATTTGTTTAAAGAGAAAGAATGAAATTGAAATAATTAAAACACAAAAAACTCAATCAAACTCAGTTCGAGACTATTGCCTTTTTGAAAAAAATTTGAAACTCAAATAATCAGAGAACACCAAGTAAAAACAACGATAGGATACCCAAAACAATTACTGAAAACATGTTCTATTTAATGCATCTTAAAAGGGAGACTCAGTGGCTAACGGGCGAGTTTAGCTGTTACAAAGTTGTCTTGATGTTGCTATGCTTCTCAATGAAACTGACAGGGAAACAATGTTTCTGCCTTGTTATTAAGTATAAACAATGTAGCTAGAATAAACTGGAAGCCTACTATAATAAATCTACCTTTAAATGTGTGGCCAACTGTTTCTAGAGACTCACAGTATACAATATATTTCTCCAGCCAAGCCTCAAAACAGTTGATTCAAACGAATCAACTAATTATGATCTCTAATCTAGACTGGGGACTACTAGTTCTCTCTTCTTCCTGAAAGGAATAAAGGCACCATAAAATGTAATATGACAATTTTTTAAATTATTTTTAGCTTTTTTAGTAACTTACATCTCAAAGCCTTGACCTGGAAAGGGAGAGACAACTTATCGTTGTTACATTAGGAACCTACGCTCATTCGGATAAGAAATCCAATATATATATATTTCCGCGTAGCTGTCCTTGATCGTCGTCTCTCTATTGATCCACTTTCTCAAAAAGTGTTTGAGTGTCCTATCCCACTTTGGTGTGAGACTCGGCTGGTCTTGGAGTGTTCGTTAGAGTAGTGTGTGATAGTCTGAGATGGTGTTTTTCCGTTCCAACCTCGTGTTTTTAGTCAAAGTTCTTGGACCACCTTTACGTGCACAGCTTGTCGTGGAAATTCAGAACTGAGAGAGACTTGGTCATTTCTTCAAAAAAAATCATCTTTATTTAATATCGATTAATTATTGCAATAATGAAACCAGCCCACCACTATCTTGACTGTTGAGCTGAGCAGCCTACCCTTTACAGACAATGCACAGTTTTTATAGCTGATACCCAGAATGCTTAGTCAAGATTGGTTCAACCCCTCTCATATAAAATGTGGGGCACCATAAGCCACTTCGAGTTCATCCTCTGGTCATCTGCCTCTGGTACTGTCTCCCAAATGCCAGGATAATTAGGAATACTGAGACCATTGTTCTGTTCCTCCAGGCTATCTCTATCTCGGTGACACCCACCACATCTTATCTATGGAATGGCAGCTGTAGGTTTTTACCTAGACGTCACTTAATCAGTTGTCATTTGCCAAAACTCCTCTCTGTGTGTATTCCAGACATGGGAAGCTCTCACATAGAAAGCAGATTGACTAAAATATGCTTTTCCTTAACTTCTTATGGCTGCCATCCCGTTAGCGGGATAATTGTCATCAACAACCGCTGAATAGCATAGCGCCACATTCAAATAATATTACTAAAAATATTCATATTCATGAAATCACAAGTGCAATATAGGAAACACAGTTTAGCCTTTTGTTAATCCACCTGTCGTCTCAGATTTTGAAATTATGCTTTACAGCGAAAGCTATCCAAGCGTTTGTGTAAGTTCATCGATCATTCGACAAAACATTATGTACACCTAGCATCAAGTATCTTGGTCACGAAAATCAGAAAAGCAATCAAATTAATCGTTTACCTTTGATGGTCTTCGGATGTTTTCACTCACGAGACTCCCAGTTACACAATAAATGTTCCTTTTGTGCCATAAAGATTATTTTTATATATTTTTATATATGACAATTATCCTGCTTAAGGGATCGGTAGCGTCAAGAAGTTAAGCTGATTTAAGTCAAAACTGTAATTAGGTCACTCAGGAACATTCAATGTCATCTTTGACATCTCCAGTGTATATTTGGCCTTGCGTTTTAGGTTATTGCTCTGCTGAAAGGTGGTTTTCCTCTCGGACTTGTGCTTAGCTATATTCATTTTCTTTTTATTATTAAAAGCTCCCTAGTCCTTAACGATTACAAGCATAAACATAACATTATGCAGCCACCATGCTTGAAATATGGAGATTGGCACTCAGTGATGTGTTATGTTGGATTTACCCCAGACATAATGCTTTGGATTCAGGACAAAAATATAATTTCTTCGCCACATTTTTTGCAGTGTTACTTTAGTGCCTTGTTGCAAACAGGATGTATGTTTAGAATATTTTTATTCTGTACAGGTTTCCTTCTTTTCACTCTGTCATTTAGGTTAGTATTGTGGAGTAACTACAATGTTGTCGATCCATTCTCAGTTTTCTTCTATCACAGCCATTAAACTCTGTAATTGGCTTCATGGTGAAATCCCTGAGCGGTTTCCTTCCTCTCCGTCAATATTTCTAGTGACTGGGTGTATTGATACACCATCCAGAGTATAATTAATATCTTCACCATGCTTAAAGGGATTTTCAATGTCTGCTTTTGTATTTTTACCCATCTACCAATATGTGCCCTTCGTTGCGAAGCATTAGAAAACCTCCCTGATCTTTGTCATTGAATTTTGGTTTGAAATTCAATGCTCGGCGAAGGACCTTAAAAATAATTTAATGTGTGGGGCACAGAGATGGGGTTGTCAGTCAAAAATGATTTAAAACACTATTATTGCAAACAGAGTTGGCCCATACAACTTATTATGTGACTTGTTATTGTCATTATTACTTCTGAAGTTATTTAGGCTTGCCAAAACAAAGGGGTTGAATACATACTTACTCAAGACATTACAGCCTTTCCTGGTCAAAAGTAGTGCACTATGTAGAAAATAGGGTGTGGCCTCTTGTCGACTACTACGTTCCCACCGTGGTATGAGAGGAATGCTGAGTCACACTTCCTGTTTCCTGTTCAATCTGAACCACTCAGGAAGCAGCTCAGGAAGCTGTAGGATCTGTCCTCTGGGTGGTGGATCAAATCACCTGTCTTTTCTCTGCTCCTCAACAATTCCTCTGATTTCTTCCTAAATGCTACACTATTCCCTATGTAGTTCACTACTAACTCATAGCGCTTGTGGTCAAAAGTAGTGCACTAAATAAGGAATAGGGTGCCAATTTCTCGCTTTTACACAACCATACCCTATTATAGGATCAAAACTTTAAATGGACAGGACTCTAGGGTGTTTGGAAGAATATCAATGGGGGCGTTTGTAAACCTGGGTTAGGGTTAGGGTTAGGGTTAGGGTTAGGGTTAGGGTTAGGCGTTTGTAAACCTGGGTCAAATATACAGGAAATCCCATTTCTGCAGATGATATTCAATAAATATAATGGCTGTTACTCTGAATACACCACCTTGTTTTGATCAAGAAATCTCTGCAAAATAAAATAACCAGTGAGATCTGGGTTAGTGACTCAATCTGTGGAAAAGCTGTCATCTGTAACGTCTGCTTCCAGCTCACACTCTCAAACACGTAGATCCCCTGAACTCAGCTCACTCCCCAGACCGCAATCACCTCAATTCTGATCACCTGTTCACACACCTGTATGTCCCTATCACACACTATTTAGTTCAGTTCTTTGCACCCCATGACTGAGGTATTGTTTGTTTTGTGACACACGTCTGTCAGAGCTCTGGGTTTCCTGTGATTGACTCCTCCTGTGTATGATAGTTTTCGCCTGCCTCACTAACGACGCCTTTTGCCTATTCTCTGCCTGTACTCGTATTTCCTGTTATCTCTTGTATATTATGTATCGTATTTCCTGTTACCTCTTGCCTGATTTCCCGGACTATGTTACTAGCCTTTTCCCTGTCTGTACTGTTGCCTTTTGGACCCCCTGTCTATGACCTTCTGCCCCTGGACCCAGCTACCTGCCTCCTCCTGTCTATGACCTTCTGCCTGTCCCTGGACCCAGCTACCTGCCTACTCCTGTGCATTACCTTCTGCCTGCCCCTGGACCCAGCTACCTGCCTCCCCCTGTGTATGACCTTCTGCCTGCCCCTGGATCCAGCTACCTGCCTCCTCCTGTGTATGACCTTCTGCCTGCCCCTGGACCCAGCTACCTGCCTACTCCTGTGTATGACCTTCTGCCTGCCCCTGGATCCAGCTACCTGCCTCCTCCTGTGCATGACCTTCTGCCTGCCCCTGGACCCAGCTACCTGCCTCCCCCTGTGTATGACCTTCTGCCTGCCCCTGGATCCAGCTACCTGCCTCCTCCTGTGTATGACCTTCTGCCTGCCCCTGGACCCAGCTACCTGCCTCCTCCTGTGTATGACCTTCTGCCTGCCCCTGGATCCAGCTACCTGCCTCCTCCTGTGCATGACCTTCTGCCTGTCCCTGGATCCAGCTACCTGCCTCCTCCTGTGTATGACCTTCTGCCTGCCCCTGGACCCAGCTACCTGCCTCCTCCTGTGTATGACCTTCTGCCTGCCCCTGGACCCAGCTAACTGCCTCCTCCTGTGTATGACCTTCTGCCTGTCCCTGGATCCAGCTACCTGCCTCCTCCTGTGTAAGACCTTCTGCCTGTCCCTGGACCCAGCTACCTGCCTCCTCCTGTGTATGACCTTCTGCCTGCCCCTGGATCTAGCTACCTGCCTCCTCCTGTGTATGACTTTCTGCCTGTCCCTGGACCCAGCTACCTGCCTCCTCCCGTGTATGACCTTCTGCCTGTCCCTGGACCCAGCTACCTGCCTCCTCCTGTGTTTGACCTTCTGCCTGCCCCTGGACCCTGCTACCTATATAGCATAGCCTATGCTACAGTAATATAATATACATTTGATAGCATAGCCTATGCTACAGTAATATCATATACATTTGATAGCATAGCCTATGCTACAGTAATATAATACACATTTTATAGCATAGGCTATTTTACAGAAATATAATATACATTTGAAAGCATAGCCAATGCTACAGTAATATAATATACATTTGATAGCATAGGCTATGCTACAGTGATATAATATACATTTGATAGCATAGCCTATGCTACAGTAATATAATACACATTTTATAGCATAGGCTATTTTACAGAAATATAATATACATTTGAAAGCATAGCCAATGCTACAGTAATATAATATACATTTGATAGCATAGGCTATGCTACAGTGATATAATATACATTTGATAGCATAGGCTATGCTACAGTAATATAATATACATTTGATAGCATAGCCTATGCTACAGTAATATAATATACATTTGATAGCATAGCCTATGCTACAGTAATATCATATATACAATTGATAGCATAGCCTATGCTACAGAAATATAATAAACATTTGATAGCATAGGCTATGCTACAGTAATATAATATACATTTGATAGCATAGGCCTATACCCACAGGGTGGACTGAAGTAATTAGTGTGGGATTCAGTACCTATACCCACAGGGTGGACTGAAGTAATTAGAGTGGGATTCAGTACCTATACCCACAGGGTGGACTGAAGTAATTTGAGTTGAATTCCATTGATCATTTCAGAGGTACTGTACCTTTGTGTGTGTGATATACTCTAACATTTTAGTCATTTAGCAGATGCTCTTATCCAAAGAAACTTACAGTCTTCGAAAGCCAAGTCAACAAACAGATTACCGACCATTTCGAATCTCACCATACCTTCTCTGCTATGCAATCTGGTTTCAGAGCTGGTCATGGGTGCACCTCAGCCACGCTCAAGGTCCTAAATGATATCTTAACCGCCATCGATAAGAAACATTACTGTGCAGCTGTATTCATTGATCTGGCCAAGGCTTTCGACTCTGTCAATCACCACATCCTCATCGGCAGACTCGACAGCCTTGGTTTCTCAAATGATTGCCTCGCCTGGTTCACCAACTACTTCTCTGATAGAGTTCAGTGTGTCAAATCGGAGGGTCTGCTGTCCGGACCTCTGGCAGTCTCTATGGGGGTGCCACAGGGTTCAATTCTTGGACCGACTCTCTTCTCTGTATACATCAATGAGGTCGCTCTTGCTGCTGGTGAGTCTCTGATCCACCTCTACGCAGACGACACCATTCTGTATACTTCTGGCCCTTCTTTGGACACTGTGTTAACAACCCTCCAAGCAAGCTTCAATGCCATACAACTCTCCATCCGTGGCCTCCAATTGCTCTTAAATACAAGTAAAACTAAATGCATGCTCTTCAACCGATCGCTACCTGTACCTACCCGCCTGTCCAACATTACTACTCTGGACGGCTCTGACTTAGAATACGTGGACAACTACAAATACTTAGGTTTCTGGTTAGACTGTAAACTCTCCTTCCAGACCCATATCAAACATCTCCAATCCAAAGTTAAATCTAGAATTGGCTTCCTATTTCGCAACAAAGCATCCTTCACTCATGCTGCCAAACATACCCTTGTAAAACTGACCATCCTACCAATCCTCAACTTTGGCGATGTCATTTACAAAATAGCCTCCAATACCCTACTCAACAAATTGGATGCAGTCTATCACAGTGCAATCCGTTTTGTCACCAAAGCCCCATATACTACCCACCATTGCGACCTGTACGCTCTCGTTGGCTGGCCCTCGCTTCATACTCGTCGCCAAACCCACTGGCTCCATGTCATCTACAAGACCCTGCTAGGTAAAGTCCCCCCTTATCTCAGCTCGCTGGTCACCATTGCATCTCCCACCTGTAGCACACGCTCCAGCAGGTATATCTCTCTAGTCACCCCCAAAACCAATTCTTTCTTTGGCCGCCTCTCCTTCCAGTTCTCTGCTGCCAATGACTGGAACGAACTACAAAAATCTCTGAAACTGGAAACACTTATCTCCCTCACTAGCTTTAAGCACCAACTGTCAGAGCAGCTCACAGATTCCTGCACCTGTACATAGCCCACCTATAATTTAGCCCAAACAACTACCTCTTTCCCTACTGTATTTAATTTATTTATTTATTTTGCTCCTTTGCACCCCATTATTTTTATTTCTACTTTGCACATTCTCCCATTGCAAATCTACCATTCCAGTGTTTTACTTGCTATATTGTATTTACTTTGCCACCATGGCCTTTTTGCCTTTACCTCCCTTATCTCACCTCATTTGCTCACATCGTATATAGACTTGTTTATACTGTATTATTGACTGTATGTTTGTTTTACTCCATGTGTAACTCTGTGTCGTTGTAAGTGTCGAACTGCTTTGCTTTATCTTGGCCAGGTCGCAATTGTAAATGAGAACTTGTTCTCAACTTGCCTACCTGGTTAAATAAAGGTGTTCTCAACTAGCCTACCTGGTTAAATAAAGGTGTTCTCAACTTGCCTACCTGGTTAAATAAAGGTGTTCTCAACTAGCCTACCTGGTTAAATAAAGGTGTTCTCAACTTGCCTACCTGGTTAAATAAAGGTGAAATAAAAATAAATAAATAAAACAGTTAGTGAGTGCATATCTTTTTGTTCTGTACCCCCGTGGGAACCCACAACTCTGGTGTTGCAAGTGTCATGCTCTACCAACTGAGCTACAAGGGTAACCAAGTTGACATGTACACATACCTACACTAGAGGGCAGACAACCAACAGTTCATGGTCCATGATGGTTTATACTCGACACCCACGAGAGAGGAAAATTACCAGCCGATTCATTCTTAGTCAATTCATCAAAACAAAACAATGACTTTTTCAGTTTACAACCTGGACTAGCTCTTTCCTCCTTCTCACCTACACGCACGCACACACGCACGCACACACACACACACACACACACACACACACACACACACACACACACACACACACACACACACACACACACACACACACACACACACACAAAAACACACACACACACACACACACACACACACACACACACACACACGCACACACAGACCTGAATGGGGCGATTTATATTGTTCTTGCGGAACAGAAACAATTAACAATATGTCCTTCAATAATTCTTCAGCCAAGAAATCCCTCACTTTATATCCCTGCTCTCACACTGTCAGAATGAATCAAAGAAACATTATAAGGAAGGCATCTTTCAGAGTATGCCGAACACTGTAAGAGGGGGACAATAAATCTGGTAATGCTAGGAAGTGATGTTTGCTTCCTATGGGAGTCGTGTAGTTTAGAACAGTGTGTGTGTGTGTGTGTGTGTGTGTGTGTGTGCCTGTGTGCCTGTGTGTGTGTGCGCCTGTGTGTGTGTGCAGCCTACATCCAAGGGGCCAACTCACTCACACACACACACACACACACACACACACACACACACACACACACACACACACACACACACACACACACATTTAAATATACTTGTCACCAAATCATTGAATAAAACACATTGTTTTGCAGTTAGCGGTTATGGTACGAAGGTTCGGCTTGGAAAGTTTTTTCTTTTCTTCTTCCCCCTGGTCACATTCAGCAGTTGTATTTACGTACTGAAGTCCACAAGCAAATGGAAAACGTGAGAAGAGAAGACTGTGTAATTATGAGAAAGAATTATACAACAAGCACATGATCATGCTGTTTGAATGTGGTTGCTATGAAAGTGCATTGTGTTTGCAGTGATCAGGTGTCACGTTCTGACCTTAGTTCCTTTTTTATGTCTTTGTGTTAGGTTGATCAGGGCGTTGAGTTTGGGGTGGGTTGTCTATGTTCTTTTTTCTATGTTGTGTTCGGCCTAGTATGGTTCTCAATCAGAGACAGGTGTCGTTCATTGTCTCTGATTGAGAATCATACTTAGGTGGCCTGTTTTCCCCATTTTGGTTGCAGGCGTTTCATTTCTGTTTAGTGTCTGTTCACCTGGCAGAACTGTTTCATTTTCTCTTTGTTGTTATTTTGTGTAGTGTTCAGTTTGTTCAATTTAAATAGGACGAACACTTACTAAGCTGCATTTTGGTCCTCCTCTCCTTCCACCAATGAGAATCGTTACAGGGTGTATTCTGTTGAAAAACGTTTCTTAAATGGAAGCTAGAAGAACACAACGGGGACAAACAGACATGAATTTGTCCAATAGAAACTCTCGTTTGCAACTGTTGGACTAACGATTACACCTCTAGTTCAGCTAAATTGCAGGCAAAGGTGTGCAAGTTGAACGTGTCACTGTTTGTCACCGTGATACATTAAAATTGTATCTCGACCTGTGAATCTACGTTACAAACTTAAATTTGTAGGCTAGGTTGTAGTAACCCAATGATGGGTATAGGGAAAAAGTTGGTATCATGCAGTAGCCTATGGATATTACATTGAACTGGGTGAATATGAATGACAGTAACCTAAACCTGTCACTGTTACATTGAACTGGGTGAATATGAATGACAGTAACCTAAACCTGTCACTGTTACATTGAACTGGGTGAATATGAATGACAGTAACCTAAACCTATCACTGTTACATTGAACTGGGTGAATATGAATGACAGTAACCTAAACCTATCACTGTTACATTGAACTGGGTGAATGACAGTAACCTAAACCTGTCACTGTTACATTGAACTGGGTGAATGACAGTAACCTAAACCTGTACTGTTACATTGAACTGGGTGAATATGAATGACAGTAACCTAAACCTGTCACTGTTACATTGAACTGGGTGAATATGAATGACAGTAACCTAAACCTGTCACTGTTACATTGAACTGGGTGAATATGAATGACAGTAACCTAAACCTGTCACTGTTACATTGAACTGGGTGAATGACAGTAACCTAAACCTGTCACTGTTACATTGAACTGGGTGAATATGAACGACAGTAACCTAAACCTGTCACTGTTACATTGACCTGGGTGAATATGAATGACAGTAACCTAAACCTGTCACTGTTACATTGAACTGGGTGAATGACAGTAACCTTAACCTATCACTGTTACATTGAACTGGGTGAATATGAATGACAGTAACCTAAACCTATCACTGTTACATTGAGCTGGGTGAATATGAATGACAGTAACCTAAACCTGTCACTGTTACATTGATCTGGGTGAATATGAATGACAGTAACCTAAACCTGTCACTGTTACATTGAACTGGGTGAATGACAGTAACCTAAACCTATCACTGTTACATTGAACTGGGTGAATGACAGTAACCTAAACCTGTCACTGTTACATTGAACTGGGTGAATGACAGTAACCTAAACCTGTCACTGTTACATTGAACTGGGTGAATAT